>NW_019641621.1:1789670-1791938 GCF_000599845.2 Trichogramma pretiosum | reverse complement strand
GGGGGGGGGGGGGGGGGGAGATTCTACTAATGGCGCGAGAGAGCTCGTATTCTTATGCGTCTAGGTTATACTTAAATTAGCTTACGATAAATCTTCTTTCTCCGTCGACAATTTCTGGTGGCCGGCTTCCTCGAGGCTGGACGTCGTCACCAGGGATGCGGCGAAGATGGAGGTACACTCTTCAAGATTCGTTCACTTTTACTTTCTTTGCTTTATTTCTTTTCTCGAACACGACACGATTCGCACATGCGTTGCGTACAGGCAGACTTGCGGTAATCATATCGCCGACTCCTACGTGGTCGTACTCGTCGTTCTCACGTGTCGTCTGAAGCGACACGCGAGCGCCAATCGATTATTGATCGATAGGTCGATGATTCTCGTCTGCTCATTTCACGTGTCGACGCTGTGGGTTTCTGTCTGGTATTTGTTCGTTGTTAATTTCGTCTGCTGCTGGATGTTTTCGCTGATGTTTAGCTTGAGATTTGCCTCAACCGAGGTGCAGGTGTCGAACTAACCTGTCACCTGTCAAGTGATGTTGATGTTTAGTGGCCTCCTTTCTCATATCGTTCTTTATTGTATGCGTCTGGTGATAAGTGTCTCGTCGTCTTGATCTGATCTCGTCGCTTTGCTTCTCTCTCTTCTCCAGGTTTCAGGTGCTAAAGTGTATGTGGGAAAACATAAATGTGTGATAGGGGTGTGGTGTATAGGGTTCGTCCGTCGTCATAGCTTATTTCTACGCGTGAGCTCAAGAGTGACTTTCATCGACTTGTAGCGCATCGAGTATGCCGCTACAACACTTATGTATATTATAACCGACTTAGGTGTCGTCAGATTAGGTTCTGCTTAAGGCAGAAGTGTCAATGTATAACACATATGCGTGTCACCAGGTAAGTGCATGAGCGATACTTAAATGTTCAAAAATATTAGATATAAATGTATGATGTAAGGATGTAAATTCTGTGCCCTGTACACAATGCTTTCCTTAAATGAAAGATACATATCTTCAGTTTGGATCAATCCATCGTTGCTTACTCACATTCTTAAATATTCAAGATTTCTTCAGGAATCTGAATTAGCAGGCTAGAGCCTGTACGTTACATCGACGTAAACGTATATCGCTTGCACTTCTTGAGATATGACACAGTTGACACATTTCTATGTTCATTTTTATTGCATATCTGCGCATCGCCAAGATAATACCTGAACAATCTGTCACAATTTACATTATTTGCATGTGTACGAAAATTTCAGGATTATATCCTAACAAACCTATGTTACTTATGGATCTTTCGTGTCACTAAGTTAGTGCCTATGTGACATTCCTATTTTGTCCGTATGACATTGACAGGCTATAGCCCTATAGGGCCTGCGCAGTGCATAAAAACGTCACCGGATAATACGTGTCGCTAGGTTAGAACCTATGCGACTTATCAATATTGATGTATATGTTACAGGTAAAACCCGCTTTTAGGCAAAAGTAGAAATGCCTATGATTTTAGGACATAACCGAAATGCCGTTAAAATTATAGAAAATTTCTGAACAATTTAGGCAAAACAAGTAAAGAAATTATTCATTCTATATTAAGGGGGGGGGGGGGGGGGGNAGGGTCTTGTTCGATGGTTTTCGAGCTGCATTTTAATAATTTTTTTTAAGCACATAGTAAAATTAATTTATCTATAAATTATATACATTATAAATGGTTATTTGAAGAACATTCAGTTAAATTTTCAGCTGAAAATAGTGAAAACTATGCTAACTACAGCAAATTTTCTCACAAAACTGAAAAAAAAGATCGATTGCGGTGGACACTGTAACTGAAAATCTACTCGACCGATTCTTTCCAAATTTTTCTCACTATTTATCTACATAAATTATGAGGTAATGACGTCGAGATATTTCGTTTAAAATGATTTATGAGTTTTTGGCATCATTTTGAAGTGAAAAAAATGACTTTTTTGACAAAATGAAGGCAAAAATTCATCGTACTTGTTCGTAAAAAGCATTTAAAAATGCAAAAATTTAAAATATCTCGACGTCATTACCTCATATATCATCTACTTAAATAGTGTATAAAATATGAAGTTGATCGGTCGAGTAGGTTTTGAGTGATGGTGTCCACCGGATTTTTTTTACGTTGCATGTGAAAATTTGCTGTAGCCACCTTATTTTTCAGTATTTTGGGCTGAAAATTTAACTGAATATTCTTCAAATAACTATTAATTATGTGTATGATTTATAGATCAATTCGATTTACTATATGTTCAAAA
>NW_019641621.1:1753920-1789638 GCF_000599845.2 Trichogramma pretiosum | reverse complement strand
CCCCCCCCCCCCCCCCCTTATACAAATCGTCAGGTTAGTGCCTGCGCGATCTGTAATTATTAGTATACATCAAATGTATAGCATTGCTAGGTTAGTGCCTGTGTGATGCATTATTGTTTGTGTACATCAAATATACAGCATTGCAAGATTAGTGCTTACGCAATGCGTAAGATGCTCACGCATGAATAGGTCATACGTATCGCTAGGATAGAGCCTGAGCGATGCATCGAATTTACGTACATAAAATATACGTGTCATTGGGCAAGGGCCGCTGGACGACGTGATGACGAAAAATATCTCGTACGAGATGCGTATTTAAACATAACAACATACGCTGCGAAAGGTTATAACCTCTTGCTGTCACCGAGCATGGCTTCTTCGAGGGTGAAGGTATAACTCGCACACCTCATAAATAACGAAGCTTAGTGCTCTTAGAGTATGTGTAGCCTCTGTTCATTATCACCATCACTAACATACATACTCAACACAAAGAATACTAATAAACATGAATTCTGCTGCAACACCGAGATGTTGAACTAAGCACGATATGTGCAAACGTCGATCGATGTAACGACTCAACTGCTGATTTTGGTATCCGCCCGTTCCTCCGATCCCGTTGTTACGCCGGCCATTTTTCCGATTATGTAAAATTTCCGATTATACATTATTCCGATTCCGTTTTTCCGACTACCTCTTTTCTGATTGTATACAATTTTCAAACATAATAATCCAAATATCTCCGAAACAATAATATTATTGTTTGACTATCGCTAGCTGCTGAAAAAGCCAACAAAAAGACACTTGGTCAGTCTCTTATCTAAGTTCAGCTATTTAGCCTCGCAATGGAGCTTGAAATTGTTAATAATAAGCAGCTATCAATTTTACCACTCTAAAATTATTGGAAAGAAACGTCACTGGGAGTGCATAAAGTTGCGCAGTGATAAGACGTGTACCTCAAGAGCGAAAACTAACAACCTAGGACCCGGAGAACAGCTTGTTCTCTTGCAAGTGAAAGTGCATGCACATCCCCCGAATTTCAACGATTGCGAAGCTAAAAAAGTAAAGACAAGCTTGAAAAGAAAAGCTTCTGAACGCCCAGAGCAACCTCCGGCCCAATTACTGCGTACAAAACTTTCTTCAGTGCCCGAAGGCGTGCTCAGTCAGCTTCCTTTAAGAGAAAATTGGAAAAAAATTATTCGCAGAACAAGACGGAAAGATTTACCACCAAACCCCAAAACTTTAAATGAATTTGACACTCTTCCGGATCGATACCAGAGAACTCTATCTGACGAAAAATTTTTAATTTTTGATTCTGGTCAGTTGGAAGAGAGCAGGGTTCTAGTTTTTGCCACACGTAAAGATGTAGAAATTCTAACGCGTAGTGAAGTTTGGTTTTTGGACGGTACATTTAAAGTAAGTTTCTCTCTTGAATACACGCAATCAGTCTCATAAGGAATCTTTCATTAATACTACTTAGGTCACTCCACATTTATGCAAGTATTTTTGATCGTGAGCACCATCGATCGAAAGAAACAAGAGGCTGGTGATATTGAGGTTAGCTGTTGAAACAGCCACTGACGAATATGGGATACAAAACTGTCGTCCCCGTAGATTCATGACTGATTTTGAAAAATCGATTATCAATGCTTGTATGGAAATTCACCCTAACGTTCCCGTGTCCTGCTGCTTCTTTCATTTAGGACAATCAATTTATAAGAAGATACAAGAGAAAGGTTTGGCAAAAGCCTACTGCGATCCTGAGAATGATTATGTGGGTACACGGATGCACATGTTTCTGGCTTTAGCATTCGTCACAGTTGCAGATGTATGTCGCGTTTATAAATTGATTGTAAACGATATCAAGAAAGATATCTACAAGACAATTTGGCCCGTGATCAAATATTTCGGAGCAACCTACGTGTTGGGCTATCTACGTACAGCTAAAACTCAAGCTGTTCCACCCAGATATCCACCAGAAATTTCGAACCAGCACGAAGCTGCACTAACGAGAACGCATATAACAAATAACTTGAATGAAGCCTGGCATAATAAGTTTGCAATCTTCGTCGATAAACATCACCCTGATCTATATTCAACTTTAACAGAATTTCAGAAGGAGCAAGCTGATTGCGAAGTTATGATCACTAAGTTAAGTTTGGGGCGTTCAGTCAAGAATAAACCAAAACAAAAGTGTGAGAATCTTCAAGCTCAGTTGCAAGTAATGGCACATGATTACGATTAGTTTAAGGAACATAAGAAATAGTTATAATTTATAAAACATTTTGACAATACTTTAACTCTTTAATTTAATAAATAAACGTGTCATTGCTGCTTATATTTCTAATTTCATATCTATCTTAACTTATATATCTTTATTACTATGTATTTATTTATTATTCGAAAATTGTACCTATCCGAAAATTGAAGTCGGACTTTTTTTCGGAAAAATGGAGTCAGAAGAATGACCGTGAACCGCTGATTTCCGTTTTCTTTCCCTACGATGCTGCACCGCAACTCGTGAATTTGAAGTTGAACGATGATCCTCGACAATGTTTTTCTCTACGTAAAGTAGAATAACTAGCACTGTGGAGGTTAACTCGCGTATTTGCTTATGCGTGTGGTTTCACCGACACACAAAAAAGGAATAAGGCTCCCACGGCGTTGTGCACGACGCAGTGGCATTTGCGTGCAATTTTTTTGCTTTGAATGTGTGGTATTACTGGTCACATCAAGGGTACTACCATCTGATCTCTGAAGGAGGAGGCGTGATGTATAATAAAATATCTCAATATCTTTTAAATGAATTTTCATAGTTGTTTTAAACGATGAAAGATATCTCAGCTCAAAGTATATATTTTTAAGCTCCAAAACAGTATAAAATAACCTATGACTGACAATAATTTTATTTGTTTAATAAATAAATAAATTGAAAAGTAGCGTGTAATTAGTAGGGTGAAATTTTAGATCACTTTGGAATAGTGTTTAAAGTTCATCTTTTACACAAACAAAACAACAGCCGTTCGCTAGACGTTGGCGAATGATATTTTCTACTGCAACCAGAACGTCAAACTCCGCTTTTTCGTATTTTTTCTTTTTTCTCGAATAAAAATTGAACTTTAAGCCAAATAAACGAAATAAAACGTACCGGACCCTTATAAATTGATCCAACCTTTTTTAAAATGCAATAACAATCAGTTTTGATTGTTATAGTTACTCCTTAAAACTCGTGTGTTACTGGTATAGCCCCAGTAACGACGATTCTTCGACTTCTTTTGCGATTTTTTGTGCATTTTCGATATCGTCCCGAATGCCTAATGTGTAATAAAAATCAAGTCTGAGACCGGTAATCGCTTTGTCAAGAAGTACACTTTGAAGGTACAAACGCTCATTTTGATCGAGCAATCTACTTATAAAAAAGAGAACGGCCGAAAAGTGAAGGCGCGTAGAACGACCTCTGATTGGCTGACACTGACGACGACGCCCGACGCGAGCCGACTCTATACGAGTGCCTGTGCTGCTAACTGTCAACAGACAGTTAGTACTTGAGTAACCTTAACATTCGAATGAAAAAATTGACGCGCACGAAGCGCGTTTGAAACGTACTATTTCTGAACTATTTCTCAATCTTAAACTAACCTCAAAACACAAATAAAAAAATTGATACGCGCGGAGTGCGTCTTAAACGTCTAGTAAGGAAAAAAACGTACCGGGCTAGATTTCAGTATATTCACAGTTTATTATGCAAATAGTGTATCGGACAATTTATCACGAGAACTGTATTTTTTTTATTTTAAAATATATTATGTTAATGAATATAAAAACATACAATCAAAAATACAGTTTTTATTTCATAGTTTAATTTAAGCAATCAGAATTAAAAATTGTATTACTACAAAATATACAAAATTCATTCAACGGCAAATTATTTTTTTGTATTAAACGTGGGCATCCGAGAGTGAGATTGCAAAGTGGATCGTATGAAATCGTCTCTATTTTCTTGACCACAAACCTTCTTCAAGTCTTCTCCTTCTCCTAGCTCAAAAACTACTATACATTGTATCTAATGTACATAAGAAGTTTTTTTTTTCAAATTTTTTGAACGAATCGATCGTGCCAATTTTCGATAGCATGGAAAAATAGTATAAGGAGTGTAAAAAATAGCTGATGTTTTAGCTCCGTTCGTTTTTTTCCTTCTAGCTCGATCAAAATGAGCGTTTGTACCTTCAAAGTGTACTTCTTGACAAAGCGATTACCGGTCTCAGACTTATTTTTTATTACAGATTACGCATTCGGGACGATATCGAAAATGCACAAAAAATCGCAAAAAAAGTCGAAAAATCGTCGTTATTGGGGCTATACCAGTAACACAAGAGTTTTTAGGAGTAACTATAACAATCAAAACTGATCGTTATTGTATTTTAAAAAATGTTGGATCAATTTATATGGGTCTGGTACGTTTTATTTCGTTTATTTGGCTTAAAGTTCCATTTTTATTCGAGAAAAACGAAAAAATACGAAAAAACGGAGTTTGACGTTCTAGTTGCAGTAGAAAATATCATTTGCTAAAGTCTAGCGAACGGCTGTTGTTTTGTTTGTGTAAAAGATAAACTTTGAACACTATTTCAAAGTGATCTAAAATTTTTCGCCTACTTCGCTCCACCTTAGTAATTAGTAGTTTTCATTGGTATTATACATTTTTATTGGGTCGATGTACAATATTCATTTAATTTTAACAAAAACTATGAAATAACGGATTTTTTCCTAAAACTGCGGAGTGACAAATGTACGTTCATTCGTTCTGATGCATTTAATTAACACAAAACACGTATTTGAACAAATGATAATTTATATGCGCACTATTACATACGCTGATAACGGCGTTATAACAAATAAAGATCAGTTTTTTTTACCTTTCTCTCTGAGGTAGAGTGGTCATAAAAGAGGATTACTCTTGGTAGTAGTTTTATATTAAAATTTGCATCGGTATAGTTTAAAACAATAATATTTAATAATGATGATAGTGAACATGGGTCATTATTTGGCTCTAATCAAACACACACATTCTTGTATTGGTATTTTCACTTGTCAAGGTCGTTGGCTGCCTGCGATGTCGCTTGCCTCGTGACATTGTTGACTGCCTGCAATACTCCTTGGCCGAAAGAAGTCGTTGCCTCCTGCGATGTAGCTTAACCATTGAAAATATTGACTATTTCCAATGATTTACCTTCACCATGTCCTGTACACGTGACGCAGGACTGGTCCTTTTTACAACTTTTCCTCGAGTCTTACGCAACGTACATTCTAATCGCGCTTCTACGCGATCGTGGGGACGTCCCAGAGTTGGACCGATCCTCGCATAATAAATATCTACACATTAAGTAGCTGGAGTCTTATGATGCATCCGCACATCTGTCAATCGACAAAATGACGATCTCTGGGTAATCCTGCGAACCGTGCTCGCTCAATTCTTCTTATCGATCTTATTTGCTTTAAAATTGACTTATTGAAAAATATATATGGGGCACTCCACAATTTCTGGGGCCACTTTTCGGTCCGACCATCTTGGATCTTTCCCAAATTGTAACCACATAAAGTAGTAGTAAAGAAAGATAATTCACTAATTTTCAGCCCTGACGAGTCCACATATCACTCTCAGTGCACCTTCAAAGTTCTCAATTTTCAAAATTTGACTTTAAAATATCGTTGTTTTAAGCCCTGTATGTAAAAAACGTAGAAAAAATCCGTTTAACACGTTTTTCGGAGTAAAATTGGATGTCGATTTCAAAAAAATATTAGTTTTATCATTCAAGGTCATTTAAACCCTTAAAAATAACAAGCAAGTTTAAAATTGATATTTTGGGTCTAATCCAACCTTTTTTTGCTTTTTTGATTTTTTCATTCCATAGAGCAGGAAATTTCACATATATATGGTAACTTAATGGCTAGGAGGGAGCTTAAATAATTATATATTTCTATTTATAGTATTAAGCTGAAATTGTGAAATAAATTTATTTCAGAAAACAGGCCTAAGGGGCTTTTTTCAATACTGTGATTTCTTGTGGTCCGCTGTCTCTCCTCTTGGTGGCTGACGAACAAGTGACTCGACTTTCTTAAATAAAACCCAATAAAAAAATAAAAAATATTATTTAACTTCTAATAAACTAAATTTATAATAAAATGCAAACTCGACTTCGCGACCTGAAAAGAGGAAAAGGTCGTGTAATTTACAACACGGAGAGTTATGTTAAACTCAACAAATAGAATTTATATAACAATATATGGGGCAAATTTCCTGAAGTGTCCTAGCGCTCTGCCGCACGGCACTTTTTGGCCAAATCACTCAATTTCTAACTCGCTGTAAAAGTATCAAAACACACCTTAAAAAAATAACTAACTAGTGATTTCGATAGGAAATTTCCTCAGCTTTTCGATGGAGATATTAGATTTCCCATAATTTTCTATTTTCACCCGGAAAATTGTCATCAAACATTCAGAGCTCAATATCTCGAAAAACGCCACTTTTTTTGCTTTTTTTATCGTTCCGATCGAAAGATGAGGTCTTTTTACATCGGGCATGGTAGTTTTCAGAGTGTATTTTTGATGAAAACTAAGGAAAATACGGGAGGTTTTAGTTAGCGCTCGGCCGCTCAGCGCGATTTCGAGCCTTGCGCGGCTCGCTGTAACTTGTAACTCGCTCTTATGACATTGTGATTTGGCTGGAAAAATTATTAAACATATAGTTTCGATAGAAAATTTTGTCAGCTTTCTCATGGTGCAGTCGGATTTTCCGATAATTTACATATTCATTAGAAAAAGTAGAAAATAGATCTTCAAGTCCATTTTTTTTGGTGAAAATGTAAATTATCAGAAAATCCGACTGCACCATAAGAAAGCTGAAAAAATTTCCTATCGAAAACATGTGTTCGTTTATTTTTCCAGCCAAATCACTATGTCATAAGAGCGAGTTACAAGTTACAGCGAGCCACGCAAAGCTGGAAATCGCTCTGAGCGGCCGAGCGCTAACTAAAACCTCCCGTATTTTCCTTAGTTTTCACGAAAAATACACTCTGAAAACAACCATACCTGATGTAAAAAGACCTCATCTTTCTTTTTAATTAGTTACCGAATAATAATCAATATTTATTATTAAATAATTATTTTTATCCTACAGATACATATATCACTAAAGGAAAGCTGCAGATGGGCAGGATAGTCACCGGGGAGAATTGAGCCCAGCAAGAGCGTCACCGAAAAGCGAAGAATGAACTCATTCGTATAAGTCACTGGGTGGTATCTTCGTATGGGCTGGAATATCTCCTGGGGAATTTCTCGCACTCGGATGGGCTGGTTAGTCACCGAGCTGATCCCGACCATAGCATTCCAAGTGGTCGAAATGGACATTGTGGGGCCCCTACCACTCACGGTCTCTGGAAATATGTACTTTTTAACCCTGCAATGTAACCTAACCAAATATTCCGAAGCAATACCGTTACCCGATGTCAAGGCCGACACGATAGCCTCAGCTTTCGCCAACGAGTTTGTCTGTCATTTCGGCTGTCCAAAGACAGCAAGAATAGATATGGGCCGAAATTTAATTGGTGAGGTATTCTCAACCCTAGCTAAATTATTTAACATCCACCAAATCCACTCGCCGAGTTCGAGTCGAGTTGGAGTCGAGTCGGGAAAATTTGAGTACTCGAGTTTTTTCAAGTTCCCGAGTTTCTTTCAAGTAGTCGAGTTTTTCAAGTACTCGCAATATATTTAAATTTTAAATGAATAAATGATGAATTAACAGTCTCTAGACCACTTCCCTTTGTGTGTACGTGCTTTGATGAGAGCTAGCTTGAGAGTCGGTTCGGTCTTCGGAGATGATGTTGCCTGGGAAAAGACGGACGGGTCTCGGAAATAATATAGAGAGAGACGGTTAAATTTCTCTGCTCTCGAGTCGAAGTCTCGAGAAGCTCTGCTATAAATTTATTTCAATTGTGCTTACAAACTAAAATCGTTACATCCCTTTCTCTTATTTTCGCACGCGTTTGTTTACAAATTGATCAATCGTCGACGCGTACCGGCGCCTTAACTTACACATACATCAGCTTATAAGTGTGATGAAGTGTGGTATTATTAAATCATTTTCTTCTTCCAAATTAATCCACTGCGAATATCACACTTATAAGCATATACACACAAAGGGAGGTGGTCTAGAGACTGTGAATTCACCAGTTACTTACTTAAGGGGGGGGGGGGGGNGGAGGGGGGGGGGGGGTATGGTCCTGACCTCGAAAAATTTTGATTTTTTTTTTTATTGTTTTATTTGATTGTTTATACTTTCAAGTGTATTCTGTGAAAATTTCAGCCCAATCTGAGGAAAATTAACGAAAATATTGAACTTTTAATTTGATTACTAATATGCCATATGTGGCATTTCACGTCAATTCATTTTGTTCAGAAAATTCGTTATAAATGAAAAAATTTTTGGGAAAATCGAAATATCTCTACGTCAGTACCTGCTCAAAGGGTTTATGAAGAACTGCGCGAATTTTCAAAAGGATCGGTTGAATACTTTTTGAGTGACGTTCCTCACCGATTTGAAAAATCTTGACGTATAATGTTGTATCTTTGAACTGCCATTCCTCGAAATGACATTTTTCAAGTCGGTGAGGAACGTCACTCAAAAAGTATTCAACCGATCCTTTTGAAAATTTGCACAGTTCTTTATAAACCCTTTGAGTAGGTACTGACGTCGAGATATTTCGATTTTTCCGAAAATTTTTTTGTTTACGTTAAAAATTACGTCATAATTCGAAAAATCAATATAATTGAAAAAACTCTACGTCAGTACCTGATAAAACTCATAAACTGATAAGGTAATTTTGCATTTTTAGTTTCAGATGATTCTGTGAAAAGTTACGTTCCTCACCAGAATTTTGACGACTTTTCCGTAGATTTGCTCTCAAAGGTCCAAAAATGAAAATTTTTTTATGAAATTTTCACAAAATACTCTCGAAGTCATGTACTTTCACATGTACATTGTAAAAATAAATTTTTTTTTTTTCAACTAGTAAAAAAAAAATTGAAAAAATTATAAAAAAAACGATAAATCAGCACCATACCCCCCCCCCTTAAAACAGTTATTTACTTGAAAAACTCGATTATCCGAAAAAATCCGAGTACCCGTAAAAACTCGAGTACTTGAAAAAAAGGGGGGCACCCGAAAAAACTCGAGTACTCAAAAAATCGAGTACTCGACTCGAACTCGAGGAAAAAACTCGAACTCGACGAGTCGAGTTTTTTTGAGTATTCGCACAGCCCGCACTATTTGAAATTGTCAGTGTACGTTGTTGGTAAATCAATGCGAAACCTCGCAGACTTGCTACCACTCCTTCACTCCATATAAAATTGTACAGCAAGGTCTAAAAAAATTGGTCGGTAAATTATACATTAGAGTGTTAGCTTAAAAAAGAATCCAAAATCAATTTCGTCGTCATAAAAATATATATCACGTAATTCGTAGTTTGGCTTTGAAATGAATTTGTTACCTACTCAGAAAAAAATAGCATGTTATATCATTATACTTACAAAGAGACGATTGCGTAAAAAACTTTAAAGTATTTGATATTTCAATTCCTGATGGTACTGGTTGGGTGCCATAGAGTAATCTCTGATAAAACTCATGTAAAGATGCTAATTTTAAAGAATCTGAAATTAAATGAGATATGATTTAATAGAAGATTTAAAACTGTGTGAAAACTTATTTTTATTTAAATTTTTTCATTGATTATTTTATTTTTTATAAATTATTCGTAAAAGTATATTCAAGTGTGATTTTCCGAAACAAGTTTTACGAACATTTCAAACCTCACACAATTTTGAGTATTAAGTAGTGCAATACCGATCGTACATTAACTGTTTGGCTACATTGAGAGAAAAATCCGGGACAATTCTAGACAGTGAGCCCATGTATATCGCTTTTTTTTATCTGCGTTCAAAGAAGTACACGCAAGTTTCAACAGTCACGCTGCGCGCCACAACCGATGGCATCGTAGACCAGTGCCAAACACTCCCGATGCCCGGCTTTGGAGCGGGAAGCGTCAGCGATTCACTTGTTACAGACTTTCATCGGAATAAACACACAATATACACACGTTGTTATTCTCTCTCAAACTGTTAAATATACGTACGTTGTTATTCTTTCTTTGTAGTTTGTAAGCTTTTGTACTAGCTCTTGTAATTACTTTTAAGGTGAGTCATACACCAATTTACTCCTCATTGTCATTTTTTGATATAAACCACAGTTTAATGGCAATCTACATTTTCAACATAAAATTGATATCTTTGAGCCCTAAAAAATGTGAAAAAAGTTGCAGAATAGGCCTTTGCATCTAAAAGTAGCTCATTTTTGCTATTTTAGCCTTTCGGCACTGTGCGCAAGGTTCAGATCAGAGTTTTTGAGGGAGGTCTTGATAGATCTCAAAATCTTCAGAAAAGTATCCTTTATGGGCTGAGTTTTGTGGAATTTTGATTTAGATCTTCATATCAATTCTATTATTCAATATGTGCTCAAAAACATTTATAAATTTTTTTTATATCTTGCTTTTTTCACATCTGTTGGCATACAAACTTTTTTATAACTCTAATCAAAATTTTACAAAACTCAGCCCATAAAGGATACTTTTCTGAAGATTTGGAGACCTATCAGGAACACCTACCTCAAAAACTCTGATCTGAACCTTGCGCACAGTGCCGCAAGGCTAAAATAGCAAAAATGAGCTATTTTTAGATGCAAAGGCCTATTCTGCAACTTTTTTCACATTTTTTAGGGCTTAAAGATGTCAATATTATGTTGAAAATGTAGATTGCCATTAAACTGTGATTTATATCAAACAAATGACAAAGAGGAGTGAATAGGTGTATGACTGCCCTTAAGCTTACGTTTAGAATAAATAGTCTTGTGTCTGAACCTTACTTTAGTCTTATATATTCATTTATAGAACTGCGTGGTATAAGTGCACATTTATGGCACGCTTTTCTGTGGCCTAAGTAGCACATTCTTGCACCACTGCGTTCACATCACACTCACATACGCTCGTGTGCTAGCTTCACTTCGCTCTACAAGAAACTGCGACTCTTGAATCGAAAAAAGGGACATAAATGCGAACTTAGCACAGTGCTATAAATGTTATGTATAAAATATAATATAAAATATATACAATAAAAATGTAATATATATAAATGTAATATAATGTACGATACTCGTGCCATGGGGACACTATTTAGTACGGAGTAGTTTACGGCCCAAGCGCAGCGAGATTTGGATGTAGTGAAGCTTGGTTATCGCGTTTTTGACTTTTACTTGGAAAGGTTTGTTTTATTAGTAGGACTTCAGCATCTGAAAGTGATTTCTTAAGAAATTCTGTTTAATTTTGTGAAGAAGGCCTGCATGCCATACTTTATCAAAGGCCTAAGCTACATGTAGGAAGACGGCGGTCCAAAAACTTTCATTTCAAAAGCATCTCGTATTTTGACAATTAGTCGATTGACCTGCTCAATCGTGGAATGTTTCTCTCGAAATCCAAACTGATGTCCTGGTATTAAATTCTTTTTGTCTATAATACACTGCAATCTCTTGAGTAAAATCTCTCGCATAATTTGGAGCAGACAAGCAGTAGACTTATAGGTATGTAAGAAGATACGCTTTTGGGAGGTTCTCCTGGCTTTGCGATAAGTATAATCTGGACGACTTTCCATTGGTTGGGAAATATTCTGAGTCGCAAGCAGGTGTTGAATAGAATGGTAAATATCGCTCTGCATTTGTTGGTAACTGCTGCATAGTTATACCGATAATGCTATTGCACCCGGGAGATTTTTTTGCGTTGAGCTTATGATTTTGGTTTTTCACTTCTTTCACTTTATAAGAGGAGTTCTTCTTGCAGTTCTGTGATTCGTTTCGCTGGAGTTTGAAATACTTTGCTGCAGTTGGAGTCCGGTTTTCAAGGTAATTATTAATTTTTTATTTTTTGTCGTCGTTGTAAAATGGTGGCGTGTTACTGCGCCATACGCTCATGGCAGAGTCCGGTGTGTGGCTGAAACCCTTCCATTTCTTTCCTTACCCGTGACAATTAAATATACGCGAGTCAATGCGTCGAGCGAGTATACGCGAGAGCGAGACGAATAGGGCTATGTGATGCGTATGGATCAGCTGAGTCACGCACACATCTGACAATCGATCAGGTGATTGATCTCAAGACTGTGGATCAAGAAGACGGCTTTATTAGCTAATGATGGGTCTTATTATGAACGAACAAGGCAGAGTTACAAACTCTGCCTTGACCAGGCACGAATATGCTTGGGAAGCTGAAAAAGTATCATTGAGCTGTATGTGAGGACAATGGAGTGTAGCCGACCTCTGTTTGCCCAAATCATCGCCGTATCTACCCAGGTCCAGCCATTGTCAAGCAGCCGAGTAAGTCGAAATTTACAAATATCGAAATCTGCCGAGTGTGCTCTCTCTCATATCGTGTCGCGATCAAAATCCATCGAACCCATACCCGCACCCACCGTAAAGAGTCTTATAAAGCCGAGTAAAATAGATTAGAGTCGTAGAATTGAGTATTATTATTGATTGTATTCCTAACTTAATATTGTATAAATTTGGCTACTGATAAGGCGTCATCTTAGTGACTGGTACTTGAATAAATACCTTATAATTTATTTTTTTTATTTATTAAAAATATCTAATACTTATTTCGATACTACTCGACAACACTTCAGCAAAAAGAAAACCAAGACGAGCCACGGTTAGCCCTGAGTGGCACCCGTTACATCATGTAGCAACTTTTTTAATTATTTTTCAGTTTTCATTTACAGTATTAGTCTGTAAAAGTGGAAAAAAAATTTTTTTTTCAATAAAACACATGATAAACTTTTTAATACCTTATTCGAAAGTATTTTGTTCAGTTTGATACTAAGAAATAGTTCAGTACAGTGACAGGGAGTGTAAGGACCCTCTACATAAGCGTTAGACACATCTAAGCTACCTGTCGTAGAATTCCAAGAGAGAGCTTCAATCTACTGTGGTCTATGCGGTTTCATTTTGTTCGATAGCCAATTGGGCATAGTAGCAACCAAAAGCTAGATATAAGTCGAACTGTAGGTACTTGCGCATATCGCAAAGTGAAATTAATTTATGGAAAATGATTCAAAATTATTACTACATTCTAGAAAATTGTACACACGAGTAACTAATGTTCATCTTATGTCTAGCTTCTGGATTCGACGATGGCCAATTGGCTATCGAACAAAATGAAACCACATAGGCCACAATAGATTGATGCGCTCTATTGCGCTCTCTATTGTTATGCTGCTCTCTATTCTTTATTAATGCTGAGCAAAGCGAAGTCTCTTATCCTTTCAGCTCGGTAGATTTTGACATATTTTGTGACAACGGTTTCTGGAAAACGACTTTACCGAATGGTCTAAAATTTTTAAGGGTTGTTGAGGGTGGTCAGCCGAAGGTCTGATTGCCACATTCCGTCGACCTGGTGCACCAGGTCGCCGATCTGGCCCCTGTGAAAACTTCTTCGAGAATTTTCGTTATTATTAGGTTGTGCTGAATGTGTAAAAAGTGTCAAACCACATTCCATCGACCTGGTGCAGCAGGTCGCCGATCTGGCCCACGTGAAACCTTCTTCGAGAATTTTCGTTATTTTCGGATCGTAGTGACTGATTGTAAAGTGTAGAACCGGATTCCGTCGACCTGGTGCACCAGGTCACCGATCTGGCCTCTGTAAAAACTTCTTCGAGAATTTTCGTTATTTTCGGGTTGTACTGACTGGGTAAAATGATACTAAATCATTTAATTTTTACAATACCTGTACAAAAACCCCAATTTAATCATGTTCCAATGCTTATTTATATTTGCAGAATACGCATAACAAAAATATTATATTCTTCAACGGGTGCAGTAATGGCTTTTTAAAAAAATAAGCGATGATGGCACGAGCTGAAAGAGAATTTTTAGCTCATCCAATTTTTAAATCATTGAAAAAGCTAACACATCTAACACATTTAACCTTTAGAGGGCTGGGATTTCAGAGGTCATATCAACATCCAAAACATCTAACATATCTGAAAGAGGGTGAATGTGCTTGGTCACCATCCAATTTTCGGCCAATCAGAGATATTATTCAAATAAATAGAAATATATGCAAAATTTTGAAGCAATAAAATATTTTTTCAATTCTACAACTGTTATTGTTTCAGAGAAAATTCTTAGTACCCTTGAAAATTATTAAATCAACGTGCTGGCATAGTCGACACTCGTGTCTTTTTCCGCACACTCGTGCCCAAAAACGCTTTTTGCGCACTAATAAATGTGCGAAAATAGTTATTTATGTAACAAGTGCCCAAAAAGCTGGGCACGTGTTGCATACAAAATTTTATGCAATAGTAGGCGAAAAATACGTTCATTAAAATGAGGCGTTTTACCGCACACCCGTGTCCAAAATGGGGCATTTCACCGCACACAAGTGTCCAAAAACGCTTTTGGCGCACTAAAAAATGTGTGAAAAAAGACATTTTTCGTCATACTATTGCATAAATAACTATTATGCAATTGTAAAGAGAAAAACCCCCTTTTGGACACACTTTTTAGTGCACAAAAAGCGTTTTTGAACACTGGTAAGCGGTAAAATTTCTGATATTTTGTGAGATATCATGCTCGTTATTTGTGCACTTTTTGCATAGTATTTCATAAAATGTCGGGTGCAGCAAGTGCCAAGCTTTTTCCCCAGAAATTGCGTGAAACAGTTCTCTTCTCGTGCAAGCGTAACCAGCACTCGTACTCACAAAATAGCCCCCCCCCCTCCCCCACTTTCCCGACTCTGCTTTCACTACAACCATTTTCACGACAAGTATTTTTCCCGACAATCGAAAATCCCGAATCCAATTTCACGAAAACCATTTTCCCGAATAAAATTTCCCGACAACCATTTTCACAAGTATTTCAAATTTTGTACATATGATGATGGCCCTAGCTTATGTTCCCGTAGACGATGTGTTGCCAACATTTAAAGCTTTTAAAAAAGAAGCTCCAAGTGCACTGAAGACTGTCTTCAATTACTTCTCCGAGTACTATGTTATTGGCATTCCAGCAGTTCGAGGAAGACGTCCTAAGAAAGCTACACCTCCACGTTCTCCTATAAAGTTATGGAATCAGTATGATGCTGTGCTAGCAGGGACTCATAAAACAAATAACGTTAGTGAAGGATGGCACAATCGCTTTGGGTTAATTGTCGGCAAACACCATCCAGACTTGTACAGTGCACTGAGGGAGTTCCAAAAATAACAGGCCGATGTGGAGATATGCATAGCAGAGATACGATTAGGACGCGCTATAAAAAGAGCACCAAAACTAAAATGGATTGCTCAGCATGAAACTATCTTCGACAGAGAAATATCTTCGTTCATTGGCTCACACTATAAATCTCTGATAGATACTTTCATTTTTTAAGTTAATAAATTTGTTATTACATATTCATTGTCATTATTCTTTATGATCGACGTCGGAAAGAATACTTGTCGTGAAAATGGTTGTCGTGAAAGCGGAGTCGGGAAAGTGGGAGGTAACACACAAAATAACCCATTCGTATAACTACTCATATCTTCATCGTTTGCATATTGTTCATAAGAATATCAATAATATAATATAATATTAATTAATGATAATTAATATATTATTAATTATATTGTTAATTATATTATTAATTAATAATAATTAACGGAAATAATCCTGCGTATGCATCTGAATGAAAAATCAAGGCAACAGTCCTGTCAGCAACTAGGTTGTTATATTGAATTTAAATTTTCTATTTGCTCAGCATTCTACAACTGGGGTTGCCTCTAGTATAAATCCTATGAATCTTAATCCAATATAAAAAGTTCAATGTTAACATTCAATATTCATGTTTTTTTATTTACATGATTGAACACTTGTTTATCCCAGTTCAAGATATTTTTTATGTTAAAATATTTCAAAGTCAATATATAATGTTGTTGGATTTGGAATGGAGTTAAAAAGCTTTGAGCATTTGTTAATACTTATCGAAAACAAAATAAGTTGGATGAGCATGGTTACTTCGGTTACTTACGATTAAATTATGAAAAAATTTAAAAAATTGAACGAGCTGGGCAGATTTAGATACTCACAAGGAGATCTTTTCACCTGAGGGTCATGGATCTTTCTAAAAATTTTTTTGGGACTCAGAACACTCAGTTAACATGTCCCATGGACATGTCATCTCAAGGATAAAAACTAACTCAATTTAGGTATTTAAATTGTTAAATTTGACACTAAAAAGTTTTTCGATAAGAAATTATCAGACCTCTTGTACTCGCATTGAGACAATGATTTAAAGTACTAATGTCCATTAGTATTAAAATTATGTGCTTTAAAACGTTATGATTTGACAATAATGCAATGTTTATGGCTTCGAGTGAGATTCAACAACTTCTTAACAATACCATGTAATGGTATAATATGCAATGTTGCGCTTTTTTTATTTATTTATATTTGTATTTTAACGTATTTACTTAAGCTATAACTTATAGGGCATTAGAAACAACTAATGGGTCAAAATAATAATTTTTTAAATTTTCGTCCGTACGTATGTCACCGATCTTGACGCGCTTTTGGTATATTATAGTACATGATAAAAAAGTGCCAAACCCAAAATTTAGGACCCCCTTCCCCCTTCTACCCCCCTTTTCCCCTATAAACGTCCATTTTCTATTGTAATGTCGCTACGACATATAGTAAAATGAGGTATTATGCAATGGGACGTCGCTTGAAAGATTACTCAAGTCTCTAAAGCGACGCCTTTACATATGCAACCCTACGATTAGTATGATCAGCAGCCTCGAAGTTGTGATAATATTACACACGGTATGAATGATTAATAATAATAATTCAATTCAATCATAATGAAATCTTCTGTTTTGTCTAAGATAAAATAAATGCTAATAATAATAATAAATAATAAATTATGAAATTGTACGATAAAACAGTGACTGTTTTATCATATGAACCTGAATTTGAATCAAACACTTCAGTACTTGATACAGACGAATATAGTGGCGCTACAATCACCAGTAAGAAAACCTTTCACTTTTTGGAAAGGATGATTGAGCTCTTACTGATGATGATTGATCAAGTCCTTCTCTCTCGTTCTCCGACGTTCAAAGTGTAAGGTTCACAGAACCCAGTTCTCTCTGTGTCAAGGACAAGTTCAATAGGTTCGACAATGTAAGTGTTTAAGTTTGAATAAATTCTTCTTCTTAGAATAAGAATCACTTTTCTTTTCTTAGTTATTCTTTCTTATATTGAGACTAATTATATACAATCAAATGTTTCCTAATGCTTAGTCATGGTAACAGAAGCAATGAACGTTCTAGTTTTGCTTTTGTTGAATTGACATCCTATTCCCAACAAATATAATATTATCCACATAAGAGAGAATATAAAATAGCACAATGATTTCCTGAGTTATTGTACGTTAATTCGGTGGACTCGAAACAATCGGTTATTCAAGGCCAAATATACATAATAATTGTGTTACCATAATTATTTATGTTACACTATCTATATTTTTTCTGAAGCGATTAAAAAATCTGAAAAAATTCACAAGAATATTATTCAACAACTCAAACAACCTTGAATTTTTTCAGATTTTTTGAGTGCTTCAGGCCTTCAGAAAAAATCATTGACAATTTTGAAAATTCATATAAGGCGTTAGAATGCAAAAACTTTTTCTAAAATTTTTTCACTTTTTTTTCAGATATTTGAACGCACTTTTTGAAGCCAGAAACCGCTTTTTTTTAAATCAACAGCATCCAATTTTTGATCAATTTGATTCCATGACTGTCTGGCTCAATTAAGACGCCTTATATTCATTTAAGACTTGAAAAACTGACCACGGCTTATTTATTAGCTTATTATTTTATAGATAACAGTTTAAAAAAATGTCCTGTATCAATTTTCAGAAACTTTTATAAAGCATTTAAAATCTGTCTTTTAATGAAAATTTATCATACCTATAAAATGCAAAATAGTACTTCACGATACAAGTGCCATAAGTAGCTGGGCCGAAAAGTGTCCCCATGGCACGAGTATCATACAACATTTTATAGCTCTGTGTTAAGTTCAAATTTATGACCCTTTTTCCGAGTCATGAGTCGCACTTTCTGGTAGCGCGAAGTGAGGTTAGTGCACGAGCGTATCCATAGAGGAAGCTATGTGATGGGTTCGAATATGAGTTTTTGAACCAGACCTTGTAGGGCAATTTGGTTAACGGTTAACATATTTGTAAGCTAGATTGAATTCTTAAAACCTTTTTTTTTGGGTGTGTGTATGTGTAACGTGTGTGTGTGTGTAACGCGTGTAGAGCATTATCTGGAAAACGGTACGAGAGAATGGTGTTGAGTTAAATTGCATTTCTTGTCAAACTGTAACTAAAATGAAGCCCATAACATTTTTTTTCGATTGACGGAGAAGAATTTTTGCAAAAATAAAATTTTTTTTAAAAAGAAAATTTTTTTTAAATTTGATAAAAAATTTTTTTTCAGTTTATTATATGATATTTAATATTTCCAACTTAATTTAATCATGGATAAATTGAAAAAATACTCAACACACTTTTTCTTTCTTTCTTTAACTTTTTTTTTTATATCTTCAAAAAAAATTTCATAAAATTTATTTTTTGTTCTGATACTATAACAAAATCTGTAGACTGGTCTTTACCTGAATTCTTTAAAGTAACCTTTGCTCTTTCTCTATCACAAGGCAGGAAAAGAAATTGTATTTTTTTTTTAATGTTAACAATAAGAAAAAACCATCTTTAAAGGAAGCTTCTTGACAATAAATTGGCAGCGGTTTCTTACCTTTAGTATGCTCATGAAGCACTTTCAAAATAATTGATTCTAAGATCCTTTTTCGTGTTTGATCGAAATAATAATTTCAATTGCCTTATTAATTAGAGAATTTACAAAAATATAAAAAATTCAGAGAAATAGACTTTTCTAAAAGATTCATGACAGCATACTAAAGATAAATATAAAAAATTATTCAAAATATTATGTTTTTAGGATTCAAATGTTATGTTATCGCCCGCAAAAATAAATTCATAGATCGAAGACGTAAAAACATTGTGAGTAATCATAAAATGTTAAAAAAAGTTTAAAAAAATATACGAACGATCACAATTTTTGATATCTTATACGTTTTTCCATACACATTTTTTCCTCGTGTTACAATTTTAAAAAAGTTCTTACGTTTCATTTAGTTCTAACAGGGAGATCAATAACATCTAAGAATTAATGCAAGTTATACATCAAAATTATAAAAGTTTTAATTTTTTTTCAACTGTATTCTTCATTAACAAAAAATAATGTCTTTTCTAAGTTTATATAATCATATGCGAAAAAGTGTTAAAATTTTTAAATTCAATGTGAAATTTCCTTCTGAACAATATGTTTCATGATAATATTAAAATATTCATACACTTATCGGCTTCTGGAGTTATCCAGATTCTATTTTGTTTGATAACTAAATAAGAGTCTTAAAACATAAATCATGGAGATCAACTCAGCCTGGTTTTAAATAAAAACAAACAGACATGTTTTCAAACGTTAAAGAAAAATTTTAGCTTTCGTATGAATCTAATCATTTTTCATGTTTTCAGAATTCTACACAATGAATATGCAAATATTTTTTCAAATTACTTACATGATGCAAATTTAGTTCCCATTATTCCAACAATTTTTCTTAATAAATATTATAACGAAAGTATTTTTGGTTTTAAAACCATAACAATTATCAAGAGCAGAGCTCTAGATCTAAAAAATATGTAACATATTGATGCGCATTTGGCATTAGCGTTTCAAAAATTATTTATGCTAGATACGCCAGCTTAACAGATTCAGTCATTTTTATGGATTATATTACACAAAAATAGAATTACAATTATCAAGTAAATGCCTAAAAATATTATACGAGACTCTCTATTCACAGTAGTCTAAAATAACCCATAAAATTATGGTTTTGCGTGAACTTATTTATATTACCGTAAAAATCCGGTTTCAGGGCATAACTTATGCATATATACGAACCAATGCCAACTAAAGTTTGGCAAATTCTTAAACTTTTCCAGCTAAACCGCAATGACTTAAATACTTTGGTCAAAGACAGCAAATCCTAATTGACTTTAAGAATTTTTGTGACCTAATAAATGACAAATCACAAATAACTCATTAATCGTAAATTCATCATCACAGCCAATCACAATCTTTATTATGACAAGTGTGTTACTACTATGTTGCATAGCAATTATCAATTTGAAATTAAATGGGGCATTTTACCGCACACAAGTGCTCAAAAACGCTTTTTGCGCACTAAAAAATGTGCGAAAAAAGACATTTTTCGTCATACTATTGCATAAAAAATTTTTTTTTAATTATTTCAAAATAAATTAAATAATTTCAAATATTTTTGGTATGAATTGGAACATTTTTATTCAAATTTATTCAAATTTATTCAAATTTATTCGAAAATATTTAAAATTTTTTAATGTTACTACTAATTTTTTTTTTTTATTTTTTAATATTTATCCAAAAAAAAGTAATATTTCAGTTACCATGAAAATTAATACTAATATTCCAATATATTGGTAGATGCAATAAGGGTCACTATTAGTTTTATTATCGAAATGTTTTATTTGTCATTATTACATAATTAATCATTATATAATTATTCAAATTACAAACATAACATACAATCTTAAAGTGTAATACTTTTTTATTTTTAACCGATTATAAAAGTAAATACTTATCTCATAAATGAACAAATTTTTATTACTAATTTTTGGTACTTTTTTATCTTCTTATCGACAATACAACAATACATAATTTTCTTTGAATCTTATGAGAACTATAATTATGTTTGAACAAGTTAACTTAGGATCAAATGACAAGAATCGAAATGAAAAAATATGGGTTAAACAGCACCTTCTTGAATATATATCTGCCTATATACATATTATGCTAAGGAAAAATTTTTTTTTCGCAATTATTGGTATACCTCCTCAACCTCCTCAATGATCCTCATTTTTGAAAAGTAGCATTTTACCGTGTTTTTTTGCCTCTAAAGTGTTGTTTTTACGTGTTTTTTGATCCTCATAACTGCTCCTCAAGTGATCCTCCTCCCGTACCTCCTCTTTATTCCTCCTCCTACCCTCCTCCTATACCTCATTTATTCCTCAATTCACACTCCTCCTATACCTCAATTGATCCTCCCCGGCTTAGAATAATGATGTCACTTTTGATATCATCGGGATATCCCCAGGATATCATTTGTGACATCATAGGGATATCATCGGTGATATGCTAATGATATCCTGGTGATGTCCCGGTGATATCACAATGGCATCATTGTGAATATCATGCGGAAAGTCGTGAATTTTTCTTACGAATTTTGAAGCATATGTTGTAATAATGATGCATTTTTTAATGTAATTTATTGATATTTAAAATAAAATAATTATTGTTATCGAACAAAATAGTTAAATTCTTTATTGAAATTTATAAATCGATAGGAACTACTACCTTCGATTATTTAATAGTAACAATTTGAATTTTTTATTAAAATTTATAAATCGGTAGGAACTACTACCTTCGATTGTTTAATCGTAACAATTTGATAACAAATACATATAAATTCTTTATTAAAATCTATAAGGCGGTAGGAATCCATTACCTTCGGATTATAAATCTGTCACAAAATAATATATTAATTGTTTACAATCATAACATCGTATCAGGAACTTTGTATTTATAATTTCTAAAGAAATTTAAACAAAATTATTAAATATTAATATGACCTTTTGTAAGGTCTTAATTATTCTTTACAATACTGCAAATTGACTAAATGAAATGAGTTCCATAATTAATTATACTAATTATCATGTTTTAATCTTATTTACTTAAAAAAATATTATGTACTCATGACTCAATAACCTAAAGAAATATTATTATGACTTTTATCATATGAAAAAACTATTAAACTCTATAGTAGTATTAAATAAGTATAAAAAATATTGTAATTATATTGTAGTATCAAAAAAGAGTTTCTATGTAGTGATGCTTCTGCTATTTTCACCGCTGTTACTACATTTGAATGTTTTTTCGTACAGCCGTACAGTCGGTAATCTTATGAAGCTTCTGAAAAAGAAAAAAATATTTATCACTATGAAAAATGATGTTATTACTTTTCGAAATGCAAACCAATTACCAATTATAATGTTGAATCAGAATTTGAATCAGAATTGAAGTCAGATTTTGAATCAGGACTTGATTCTGCAGAATCTTCATCTTCTTCATCACTACTGGATTTCTGCTTCATCTCAGCAGAGACTAATTTATAGATATGTTTACCCAAGTATTTATTTAAATTACCCTCTTCTTTCTTTATTAATTTAGTTTTTTTTTATCTTTCTCCGTTTTTACATTCTTAGGATCCAAGATTGGGTATTTTAAATTAAGAAATTTCAAGTAGCATACATGTAATGCTGTTCTTTTTCGTGGTGTAAGTGGTTTTCTGGGAGATGTACTTGAATTCTGTTTGAAGCGCGTAGTATCCAAGGCTCTTTTTTTCAAAATTTTTTCAGTCCATATGGCCACAGAGAGTTTTTGTACGAATTGACTTGGGCTAAGATCTATATTAAAAATATCGTTCCATTCATCGACTGTAACCGAAACTCCACACAATAAATGAATTTTCTTTATTGATTCGCCTGTTTCCTCGTTACAACTTTGCCACTCTGTAAACTGACCACTAAATACTTTTTCATATTCAGCGTAATCCTTAGGATCAAACGATACAGGCTTTTTTTTATTTTGTTTAGATTTTTTATTCTTCTTATTCTTTTTAGTATTTTTTTTAGTCTTTTTCTTGGGGCTCAAATCTTTTCTGGAGACTTTTTTATTTTCTTTGGCACTTTAGGTGATTCAGTTGATTTTCTCTTTTCAGCCTCTTGAACTTTATTGTATGCAACTTTTTGTGCGTGCTCGACAGGCAATAGTTCACATGATTCTGAAACCGAGTTATCATGCTCCTGGTCATCTGAGATGTTGAATAAATTTTTTGATGCACGTGGTTTTTCTCTTTGAAGTAACATATTATGCTGTTCCTTTATTACGGCATTGGATTCTTCTAATCGTTTTAAAAGTTCAGAGTTTTGACATTAGGCCTTGAAGAGCTTCTTTTAGTTTTTCGACAGTCTTTGATAAATCACTGTTTTGATTACTAGTATTTTCAACCGTATTTTTTTTAACACTATTTTTATTTTTCAAAGTTGGTTCATTTTTTTCCATAGTCACAGCATTACTTGAATCATCAATAATAACATTTTCATTGATTGTTTGAGTTTCATTACTATTTCCATCAAAACAATTTGAAAAAGCGGTTGTGTTGACAGCAGCAGCACCAAATTTATCATCAGAAAACATGTCCATGCCCAGGTCAGCAAAAATATCTTCCTCAACTTCATCGAAGCGAAGAGCAATTTAAGTAATTGGTTGATGGTTCTTGTCACTCACAGATACACTTTCATTCTCAGCAACACTTTCACCCAAGTCATTGACTTCCTTTTGTTGCTTTTCATTATCTATCTCATGAAAGGCATCACTATATCTTTTGCTACTGAGATGAGGTCTTTTTGATCTATTTTCCACTTCCTCACGAGAATTGCCTACACACAAGACTTCAGTCACTAATCGTTTATCGCATCCTGTTGTTGGATCTTTAATCAATGTCCAAAAGTTCTTTTCTCCTCTGAGCTGTCGTTGTTCGTAATCCTCAACCTTATCGAGTGTCACGCTTTGAATTTTTCTTTTACCAGTCTCTCCATATACATGAACAGCAGCCCATTGTTGAGACATCTCTGAAATACAGAACTATTCAAATTAATGAAAATTAAAGCTGTAGAATGAATGATAGTATAGATGTAGAATGAAATAATAATGTACAATGCAATACAACATTTGCAGTAAGGTTATATTCTGTCATTCAAATGAATAATTTGACGTAACCAGCGTGCATAATTTACATAATTTATTAAAACCGATTGTAACTCAGCGCATTAATTGAAAATTTTCCATATACTCACTTGAAAGGCTCCTTTTATTATCACGGGAAATCAAATAAAACACTAATTATCGATTTTTCAATGATATGGTACAGTTCGCATTATAGGGTTAGGCGAAGTACAGCGTTGTGCGGAGAATGAAAAAATTTGCAAGGGTTTTGGAATTCATCCACAAGAGCGCTAGTGTACAAAAAGTTTTGAAATTTATAACTGCAGAGCACGAAGGTAACACTGTGTTTCAATAGGAGAATAACGTAAATGATTGAAAATAACACGTTTACAAATAATTTTTGTTATTTGTGAGTTTTTGTGCATAATATTGTAGTGCAACAGTTATATAAAAACAGCGCCAAGATATTTTATCATTCAAATTTGGTTTGGCTGATCAAATAAAATTGTAGACTTATTATTTCATAAATAATCATGGAAAATAATCCCAGGTTAGGACTTCATGAACAGTTACTGTTGTGGCAGGTACGTACAATATATAATACTTAAAATTTTTATTTATTTAAGTTCAGTCGATCTCATATAATAATAAATCGGAAAACTAAAAATTATAAATATTTTTTGATGATATATAATTTAATTGATATTTTTAAACATGTTTGACAGAATTGTAATGTTGATCCAGAAATTGAAAATTTCAATGAAAATATTCATTTAGAATATTCAAATTCTAATGATAGTTATTCAGAAAATACAGATTCTGAAATTGACGATTCAGAAGATACAGATTCTGAAATTGGTGATTCAGAAGATACAGAGTCTGAAAATGTTGATTCAGAATCTATAGATTCAGAAAATATGGATTCAGTACATGATATGAGTATCAGATTATCATCATCTCCCTCCACGCCAACACCAAGCAATGTTACGACTGGCTCAAATGTATCATCCGGGGAAAATTCAATGAATGATGATGAAATTGAATCAAATGATAGCGCTCAAAACAATTATATACGAGTGGATGAAATGGCTGTGAGTATCACATTCTAAATGGTACAATTAATTCATGAAAAAAAATGTGGTTCAAACTCATCGTCCCACAATAAAAAATGGATTTAATCAACTCCTATTACAAAATAATGTCGCAGGTTTTTTATTTTTATTATTAAATACTGATTTCAGGCACGACATATCAGGAATAATTGTCATATCTCAGAAGAATCTAGTAGTGACGAATCTGCTTACAGCGACTTCGAAATTAATAGTATTCCTAGCTCTGATGCAGATGGTGAAGATATGTTAGCGATGATGAGAGACGTTCAAATTAATGAACAACAACCTGATCCATTTCCGGGTCTTCGTAAGTTTCTAAACGAAGATGACACTGATGAAATAATCGATGCACCAATCGTTGTTAGCAAAAGCGAAATCATGTATGCCTTATTGAAGTACTCTTTAATTAACTCGCTTCCAATGACTGGATTTGTCGATCTCGCTAAATTGGTCAACTCTTTCTTTAAATCCCCTGTAATACCAGATACTCGTTTCAAAATAGATAAAATATTTAATTCAAGTGAAATAGTTGATTTTTATGGTTATTGCCATACATGCGAAAACTATTTAGGTGAATTCGACAAAATTCATCGAAGTCTTGTATGTGGAAGATGCAATATTTCAATATCTCTCAAGGATCCGAGCTACAATGATTTTTTCGCTATGATTAAAGTTGAAAATGAGATACGTAATTTGATTAATGAAAACAGTGAATCTTATGAAAATATTTGCCAAAGAAGATGGCAAAACAATGATCTACTTCGTGATTTTACTGATGGACGGCTTTAAAAAAATCTATTTCGCTCTCTCCCTCCAGAAGATAAAAATAATTTTATTACGCTCTCCATAAATTCTGACGGAGCTCCAGTATTTGAAAGTTCTAAATTTGCTCTGTGGCCAATTCAGTTAGTGATAAACGAGTTGCCACATAATGTGAGATTCTCTCATCCCATCATTTGTGGACTTTGGTTTGGGAAAGATAAACCAAGTATGTCAACTTTCTTAGAGCCTTGCGTAAATAAAATAAATAGTATGTCCATCAATGGAATTAATTGTAATATAAATAACAATGAAAGAAATATACAGGTCTTTGCAGTCTGCTGTTGCGTGGACTCGGTAGCGCGACCACCTATGCAAGGCACAACGCAATATAATGGCCACTATGGCTGCAACTGGTGTTTGCATCCAGGTTCTTACGTAGGAATTGGTAGAGGAGAAGCAATGAAATATCCTATTCGAAGAGAACCTGTAAACCCAAGAACACAGGAAAATATGTTACAACACTTAGAGCAAAGTCTTGCTCAAAACCGCCGGGTTTTTGGAGTTAAATCATTTTCACCTCTAATAAATTTAAATCAATTTGACATCGTATCTGGTTTTGTCCCTGATTATATTCACTGCATATGCTTAGGTATTGGTGAACAATTTTGTCGTTATTGGATAGACACAAAATGACAACTATATTCCTTATCAAATGATCAAATTATTCAAGTGGATACATTAATATCGAAACTGAAAGTACCTAATAAAGTGCAAAGACTAAGTCGTGGAATGCAAGATAGAAGATTTTGGAAAGCACGGGAGTATGAGAATTGGATATTTTTTTATAGTATTCCTATGTTAAGTATATTTCAAAACATGGAGGTATACAAGAATCATTGGATATTATTTGTTGAAGCTTTTTACATCTTACTAGGCAAGTTAACTTTAGATTTTTATGATATTGTTTTTATCGTTTTAGTTGTGAGTAATTTTTGAAAGTATGTAAGAGTACTTAATTCATGAATTATTCTTATCTCGTTGCCTGCATTTTTCTAGGTGAATCAATTTCGAGGCAGGCTTTAAGAAGAGCTCATTATTTATTAAATATGTTTGTCGACGGTACCCAAAGATTATACACTGTAAGATTAATGACGTACAATGTACACCAGTTGTTACACATAGTGCAGAGTGTTATCGACCGGGGACCTCTTTTTTCTCATAGTGGATATGTATTCGAATCTGGAAATGGTATCTTACTTAAAAAAGGCCACGCAGCGAAAGGTGTAATTCATCAAATTGTTAGATCTACAGCTATGAGTCAAAGTGATTTGGTTTTGAAAACACATATTCAAGATTTGAAACCATTATCTCCAGCACTACAATTTGCAGAGTATATGCGCAAAAAACTTTCAAAAAATACCAGAAGAATAACTTCTGCACGATTTTTCGGGTCTTTTAAACGAACAAAACAAGAATGGATTGATCGATTAAATTTAAGCGATAATAGTAGAACATATAATAAGTTTGTTTATAATGAATGCCTCTACACTACATCAAAAAATCATCGAGTACGCTCTGACAATTCATATGTCCTTACTAATCAAAATCAATTCATAAGGATGCACCGATTTATTGTGGATGAAATCACGGCGTCAGAATATGTTATATGCGATGTATTGAAAGTACAACCTATTTCAGAAAATCCAGATTTTCCTATCAAACTTGTGGTAGGGATAAACGAGGAAAAAATTTCGATTCCGTTGAATGATATTAAAATTATTTGCGTATTTATGCAAGTATTTGATAGAGATTTTATATGCCCTTTACCAAATTCTGTTAATTATAATTAATTTTTTTTAAATTGATTTTTGTTATTACGCTTATCGTCGTTATAATGTGCTCATGGAAAAAAATATTATGTTTACAACATTATAAGAACAACAGTCTATAAAAATAAAATTATGTAATCTTTCTCCATAACAATTTTAATTATCCTTTACTCACAACAATTATTTTAAAGGTACTATCTCATAAATATAAAGATTAAATAACCCTAGACTCAAACCAGCGCGCTTCGCGCGACTAAGTCTCCTCTGCGGACAATTTTTTTTAAACTTATATTGTATAATAAAATTATATAATATAGTAATTATTATACACAGATACTGTATTATAAATATAACTTAATTTTATTATAATAACTTTTTTAAGAGAGGATATTATTATAATATTATTATGTTATCATAACATACACAGGTTTGAAATTTACCGCGTGTTTACAATCCTGTAATTCAGCTCATAGCGCCGACCAATCACAAACCGAATAAAGTGTCTACGCAAAAACACTCATCACTTTTTTAAGAGAGGATTATTTTGCCTCCAGTCCAATCAGTATAAGATTACCACTTTGAGAAAATTTGAAAACTTTGAGCTTTGTGACAAGTGTATTTTTTAACCTGCCAAAATAACGTTTTTTACCAAGTCGATACCATTAGTAAGCATACGTCATAGTTTAATTTTACTGCGAAATAACAATTATTGTTTTGGTAGATATTTACATGCAGTCCGATTTTGCACTATCTATCATATGTGATATCATTTGGATATTCCCAGGATATCATTAGCATATCACCGATGATATCCCTATGATGTCGCAAATGATATCCTGGGGATATCCCGATGATATCAAAAGTGACATCATTATTTTAAGCCGGGTCAATTACTCCTCATTTGCTCCTCAAATTGTTTATGTACTCAAAATTTAACAAAAATCTTTTAAATTTAACAAAAAATTGTTAAACTCAAAGGTTAAACCTGTAATAATTTCATTCGTATCAATGCACTTTATGGTAATAATAATTAGCAGTTAGATGTCGGTTCCACACCCCCTATGAATAATGTTAATTCAAGTTTTATTCTACGCCATTTTTTTTGTAATTTTGTAATTCTGTAATAATAAAATATGATAGTTTTATATAAAAATGTTTTTCCGATCCTCTTGGGCCATCTATGAAAAATATTTTTATATCGAATTTTGTAATGTTATTAAATAGTGTATTACCACTCTGTAAGGTTATGCACCCGAGGCGAAGCCGAGGGTGCGTGATCGCAGAGACTGGCTTTGGGCTTTTATCCCGCGTCACGTATACGATTTTTCTTTATCCTCTCTCAACAAAACGTTTGATTAAAATAGTTGTGAAACATTTCATTTGAAAATTTTTTTTTTCATCAATAGCGATAATTTATTTAATTTATTAAAATCTTTTTTTTCGCCTTATTTTCTTGTGTTTTTTTCTGACGGTGGACTAATAGGATAAACACATAGATAAAAATCTTCAGGGATACCATTTTTTGATACTATAATTGCATCGCATTCAGATGTTGTTGGTTTATTGTAACGGTGTTTGTCTTTATCTGTTTTGCGTAAAAAATACAATCTATAATCTGGAATTTTATCTATTTTTACAACTTTATGTAAACATTTATACGATTTCGTATATGGATTATTGTTCATAATTTTAGTCAATAATTTTATGTGAGATTCGTACACCAAAGAATTGTTTTTTAATCTTTGTTGTATAGAATCGTAATCATCCTATGAGTATATTTGACTATAAACAGGTTTTTTTTTCATCTTTTGGATAAACAAGACTTTTTGGAGTTGTGTGACAAACTAATAGCGTAGAATAAAACTTAAATTAATACTTTTCATAAGACGCAGGAAACAATATTACTCTTAATTACGCTAATATTTAAAATTTGTTATACCTAAAATTAGTAAAGGTTTAACTGAACATAATTTTTTTTAATTTCAATATTAATAACATTTTGAAAATAATTTTTTTATCGTTTTTTTAACCATGGGGGGTTGGCGAGCGGAGCGAGCAGAGGGGCGGAGCCCCCCTAGTATTTATATATATGGGCTAAGCCATAGTTAGCGTGATGGTCAAAAAAAATTTTTTTCTCAAATTATGTACTTTTGAAGAGTACATTGAAAAGTGAAAATCCTGAAAGTTTCAGCCCTCTAGGTCCAACCCTATTGGATTTTCAGGGTTTTAAAGTTGAATTTTCTTTTTCTGCTATTCTGCTTGCAATTCTTATTTTCTTGGGTTAATATGAAAAAATTGTTGAATCATGGTTTTTTATGTAAAATTTGATGATGAATTTAAATTTGTACTTAAAATCATAATCATAAGTTGAGTTCTCATAAAAATGATATTTTCAAATAGTAATCATATAACTGTGCAAATATAAACATATTCGTATCCAGCGATATGCCCAATATTGAAATATGTTCATTGATACATCAAATTACGACTTCTGATAAAGTTTGGTTATCTGCAGACAAACAGAATTCATTATTTAGCATAATATGAGTCAAAAATCAAGGAAATTTAGAGAAAACCCATGTTTCTTGACTCATATTAAGCTCAATAATGATTTCTGTTTGTGAGCCGATAACCAAAATTTATCAGAAGTTGTATTTTGATATATCGATGAACATGTTACAATATGGGCCTAATCAAAGGATACGAACACATTTATTTTAGTACAGTTATATGATTACTATTTGAAAATATCATTTTTATGGGAATTCAACTTATGATTATGATTTTTAACTACAAATTTGAATTCTACATAAAATTTTACACTAAAAATCATGATTCAACAATTTTTCATATTAACCCAAGAAAATCAGAATTGCAAGCAGAATAGCAGAAAAAGAAAATTCAACTTTAAAACCCTGAAAATCCAATAAGGTTGGACCTAGAGGGCTGAAACTTTCAGAATTTTCACTTTTCAATGTACTCTTCAAAAAAGTACATAATTTTAGAAAAATAATTTTTTTGACCATCAAGCTAACAATGGCTTAGTCCATATACCTATCAACTTATATCCAATCATATTTCAACCCAATCTGTATCTATTTCTGCATCAACATCTTCTATTTGCTGAAGATTATCTTTGTTTCGTTCAATGTAAGAAATCGCATTGTTTATGTCGCGACGAGCATAATTATTTAACTTTCCTACATGGATATTGTACAGAGCTATTGGAAAATCATAATGGTCCAAGAAATGTTTAAAATGGTCTCTTACCACACTTTTTTTGTGGGTGTTAATACTTTTGCGTTGGGTTTAGTTTTCTTAGTTTTCTTAACAACTCTTTCAGCCAACACTCTCCTTCCCCAGATTGCGACCATTTAGTTGCTCACGAATTTCGGAGGATCAAAAGTGGAGTAAGCCTCTTCTAGTGCCCCTTTTTTCACCTTTATTCCGCTGTGAGCATTTTTCATTTTCGGGAAACCTTTTTGGCCTCTCAAAGTTTCGCAACGTTTAGCCTCCGCTTCATCAGCTCCTATAAAAAAAAAACATCAAATTAGAAATTGATAAGGAAAAAATAGTCCGTTAAAAAAATTATACTAACTTCTGTCATCTTCAGCTTCTTCTTCTTCTTCTCTTTGTCGCTTCTTATTTAATTTGAGCACTGTTTTTTCTAGCACCAACCTTCTTCTTTTTTCGTTTCGTAAGTCATCTTTCAATTTTTGAATTGTTGCGTCGTTGTGAATCGTAGAGACACTGCTTGCGTGTAAGCCAGTCTGGAATAAATCATAAAAATATTTTATCCATTATATTAAAGGCTTGAAGAGTGATTTTAATTTTCATACTTACAAAAAGAGGCTGTAAAAGCTAAAAAAAATTTTCATTTTAAAACTGGCATATTGAAATTGCTAAATACCCCATTCAAAATTACTTAGCTCAGTTTAATTTAAGACTAGATACATTACTTTCAAATGAGGTATTGAACATTTTTGTAACACTAGTTTCTCAAAAAACATTTTCTTAGCTTTTACAGTCTTATGCTAGAAATATAAAAAGTTTGAAAATATGAATTCCATCCAAGCCTTTACATTATTAAAATTACTTATCATTATTATTTACATCTATATAATATCATTTTGAAAGTTGCTCATCATTTTTATTGTCAAATTCTAAAACATCAATTTTGTGTAAAATCTCCATCATGTTTTTTTGTGGAAGATAATGAAGAATTTTCTGTAGCGCAATTCTACATATTTTGCTATGTCGAATATGGTTGTTAGATTATTTTATTGATAATTTTTTCATAAAAATTTAAGCTATTTTATTTATAGATCATTGAATGTAAATGTTGCGACAAACAGATAAAATGGAAATAATTGAATAATATTTTGATAACAATGATATAAATAGATATGCGGCTTCTCAATCTCTGATATAACTGTAGTATTTCGACATATTCATTATTTAGAATAATTTGGTAATTTAATATACACACCAGATTGTGGTTATATCCAGGCTCGTGAAACTGTGTAGTTGAATCTTGATGTTGGGATGACGGTGTCGATGAACGAATTGTTTTCTTGCCAGTAGCTGGTGTCTTGTTTAAAGTCTTCTTTTATTGTTGTAGGACACTCTCGTTCATTGCAGCTGAGGCCTTTAATTTCATTGCATTGATCCTCTGTACGAAAACAATAATGTATCAAATCAAATTAAAAACAATCAAGTATATATAGTTTCTTCTGTTATATATGAAAGATGGTACGATATAGGATGTTTATGAACTTGAAAATTAACTAGTAAAAAAATCAGTATGCATGATGAATATTTTACCTTTCTTTTTTGTTTTGCTCTCACTTCATCATCCTCTTCTTCATTCTCATCGTCATTGTCTTTCTCAGTGCTTCCTCCATCAGCTGCTTTCTTTTTCTGGATGACACAATCTGAGTCGTTTAACTTTGGAACTCGTATGTGTTCATTATCAATTAATTTTTGTAACTCGCTTTTGTCATCTGAAAAAAATGAAAGAAACATAACACATTAGCAACACCAATTGAATTAATTAAGAATAAGATAGTTGACAAAATATTTTATTTAATTTTTTTCAAAAGTGTAACATTAAAAAATAATAATAAGTGTGAAGTTTAACATTAAATATGCAAATGAAGCAATTGCAACTGTGATCTTACGTTCAACTTATCTGCTATTCTATTGTAAGTTAACTTGATTGCAATTAATAGAGCTTTATATATTCAACGATTACACTTACAATGAACAACTAAAATTTGGCATATGTAATCACGGCCCTTTAAAGTACATTGAAATGTTTTCTTCTTAAATTCATTACTTTGTTCTCCAATCTTTTCATTATAGAAATTTGGTATCTTCTTTTCATCAACAATACCCAATTTTTTTCAGCTCGAATGTAAATGTGGACAAACATTTTACACGCCGGGGTAATTATGCGCAGTTATATTACTTAATTTCCGAAAATTCACTTTCTTGCAAAACATACAGGTTAAGCGGGAAAGCGCTTTGTTTACTTTGAGTCGTTACAACTGATGAGAGTGGATGCTGATTCGCAATTTCTTAATGCGTAAGGTAAATCTGCAATGTTGCGACATTTACCGTCTTATTACATGAAACGGGTCAATCGGATTAAATATGTAAATTATGTTTCGTATGTGTATAAGCAGATTTGTATTACGGTAGGACATAAGTATACAGTCATGACCAATGTTTACTTCTATTGAAATTAACGAGCACAATAGTTTCTATCAAAATAAATCTATAATCGGCTTGATTTATACATTGGTGACTTTGTGTCCGTAATAGCTTTAGATCAAAATTATTGTTTCGTTTAAGCTTTAACAGTAAAAACTAGTTAAAAAAATTGTATGTAATGAACCGAAAAAGAAGAGCAGGAGGTTACAAATTGTGGGGAGAGGCTGATTCTGCAGAAACTGTTATGCCTCGAACTAGCCAGCATGATAAAAAGCAGAAAATCATTGAAACGTTATGTAAGTAAATTAATTTTTGAATTATTATAAAGTTTGGGTGTTTCGAAAATACCATTAGTTTTATTGTTGAAAAATTTTAAAAAAATTGTCTTAAAAAAAATTGTGATTATCAATTACAATTTCAATACTTTACAATAATAATAATAATTATAATAATAATAATTATAATAATAATAATTGTACAGTACTAGTTTTAATATTTCATTTGTAATTTTTTTTATAGATGTTCTTAAGTGATAATGAAACCGATGATGAATCTGATGTTGACATGCATATTGTAAAAGAGCAAAGAACATTAATACGAGTGATGAAAATATAGACAGTGACAACATTTTGGACATAAGTGACAGTGAAGTGGATGAACTAGAAGAATTATTTCAAAAGCAACAAACTGATGATAAGAAAAAGTATAAACTGCGGGACTTTTTAAATACTAGAGCTCGCAAGAAAACGAATATCAGCAAAGGTGAAATTATCTTAAGGACTCAAAGGGGGCTTAAATAATTATATATTTCTATTTATTGTATTAAGCTATAAAGGTGAAAAAAATTTTTTTTTCAGAAAACAGGCATAAGAGCCTTTTTCAATACCCCATTTGAAAATACTTTGTGCAGTTTAATACTTACAAACACATAAATTAACTTGTATCAGCCTATGACCCTTCAGCGAAGAGCACTGAGAATATCTAAGCTGTTTGTCGTAAGATTCAAAGTGATAACTTGACACGACTAAGTTCTAGGTCATTTCATTTTCTTCGATGGATCATTATTCATCAACGCAACCTCAAGCTAAGCATAAGATCAACTTTGACTACTTCCACATACAATTGAATAAAATATTTTGTTCATTAATGATCATTTTTGATAAACTTTCTCTCTATATTATAAGATAATATCGCCGCCATTCGGTCGAATGGTCATATGACGACATTACGCGATGACCACGTGATTCGGTCGAAAGGTCACATGACGTCATCACGTGATGATCACGTGATTCGGTCGAATGGTCATATGACGTCATTACGCGATGATCATGTGATTCGGTCGAAAGGTCACATGACGTCATTACGCGATGATCACGTGATTCGGTCGAAAGGTCACATGACGTCATCACGTGATGATCACGTGATCAAAAGGTCATGTGAACTTATGATATTTTGACCATTTGAACTTTGATCACAATATTGTCATGGTGACCTTTATTCTTGACCCCTTTTCGGTCATTACGTGATCATCACGTGATGATGTCATGTGACCTTTCTATAACGTTGTCATCAAGTGACAGACCTTTTGATTATGTCACTTTGACCTTTCGATCACGTGACGATCACGTGATTACGTCACGTGACCTCTTTACCTTTCGCCATTTTAAACATTTTATTATAGTGTAACCTTGCGCGTTTTGGTACAAGAATAATTTAAATAATAGGGTCATAAATGTGATAATTATGGTTATTTTGGTTTTTTGATTACGTGATTTTAACCTTTCGTTCACGTGACGATTACGTGCTTAAGTAACGTTACGTTAAGTAACGAACCGCTTGATGATAACGTAACCTTGAGCGTTATAATTCGTTCATCATGCGATGCGTCATAACGTGATCACCACGTGATCGAAAGATCAGAGGCACATGATGATCACGTAATGAGGTCATGTAACCTTTTGCCATGTTGACCATTTGAACCTTTGACCTTTCGATCGAAATATTTGAATTTGACTTTTTGATCACGTGATTATCACGACACCTTGACCTTTTGATCAGGTGGTGATTATTATGGTGACTTTGATCCTTGACCCCTTTCGATCATCACATGATCATCACGTGACTCTGACCTTTCTATAACGCGATCATCAAGTGACTGACCTTTCTATACGTTAACATTACGTGACTTTGAACTTTCGATCACGCGACGATCACAT
>NW_019641621.1:1718978-1753147 GCF_000599845.2 Trichogramma pretiosum | reverse complement strand
CCTAGATTGTTCCAATCACTTTGGCATATTTTTTTTCTGAAAATTTGGACAATTTCCAACAAAAAAGTTGCTGGGCACTTTTACTTTTGAATCATTCTACTTTATTCCAGGAATTATTTTAATATTTGTGATTTTTCATGAATTTTAAAAAAACCCTAAAATGGCCAACTTCGGGCCTCTGAAAAAGAGTGATAGATGGTCCCAAAAATTCTAATAAAATTTGGGGACATTTCTGACATCGGGAACAGCAAGTTTTTCATATTTGCAGAAAAAAAAATTTTTTGGCCATTTGATTTCACAGAGAATCGGCCATATATACTAAATATATAATAAATATATACAAAATATACATATATATTGTGACGTTGTGGCCGCGTAACGGCCCGCTGTGACACGCCGAGTCAATGCGAAGTCGAACTCACAATCGGAGCGACGCTCTCGCATGGACTCGGTAGTCTGCGGGCCGGACGGGCGGCTCGCGTGGGGGTAGTCGACCGATTGCGTAAGTAATCGGACCTCAGCCCCATTCAAAGCCTAGAGCTGCGAATACTTCCGATAGTTTCCCTCGAGTAATCGTGTGTGAGCTAACCAGAGAGTTTGGTGAGTAAAATTAGCGCGTACTTGCTGTGTGTATGTGTTGAGTGCAGACCACTGCACCGAGTGTGATACGTGTGTGTCCGCGTGGCGCGTAGACGTGCCAGCGGATAGCCTCGTCGGGTGCGTTGGTCTTTGAGCGAGTGCACTAGCAAGTGCGAGTCTGTATGAGAGTGTGAGTGTTGGAGAGGACGTGAGGATTAACCTCGTCGTCTGGGTATGGCGCGACGCGGCCTCAAGGCCCTCAGGCGACCCGTGCTTTGGCACTTGGCCTCGCGAACGCGAGTAAACTCGTCCGGATTTAGGCGCGAGATATATAGGGACGCGGAGATAGGCGCGACACATCGGCGCGGTAGAGCAGACCTAGCGCTGCATCGAACTCGCGTAGCCCTCTTGATGCTACGCTGTTATAACAGCAGCGCACTCTTTTTGTTTATTTAAATATGTAGCGGCATACTCGAATGCGCTACAAGTCGATGAAAGTCACTCTTGAGCTCACGCGTAGAAATAAGTATTACGACGAGACGAACCCTATACACTATGCCCCCATCACACATCTATGTTTTCCCACATACACTTTAGCACCTAAAACCTGGAGAAGAGAGAGAAGCAAGCGACGAGATCAGAACCAAGACGACGAGACACTTATCACCAGACGAATACAATAAAGAACGATATGAGCAAAGAGGCCACTAAACATCAACATCACTTGACAGGTGACAGGTTAGTTCGACCCCTGCACCTCGGGCGAGACGAATCTCAAGCTAAACATCAGAATTACTGCGTACGAAAACTCGTATCATACGTACGAACACGAGACAGTCCATCGAGATCGCACAAACATCCAGCAGCAGACGAGTAATGAACAGCGAACACATACCAGACAGAAAACTCACAGCGTCGACACGTGAAATGAGCAGACGAGAATCATCGACCTATCGATCAATAATCGATTGCCGCTCGCGTGTCGCTTCAGACGACACGTGAGAACGACGAGTACGACCACGTAGGAGTCGGCCATATTATTACCGCAAGTCTGCCTGTACGCACGCATGTACGAAGTGTGTCGTGTTGATTCGAGAAAAGAATAAAGCAAAGAAAGTAAACGTGAACAGATCTTGAAAAGTGTGTCTCCATCTTCGCCGTATCTCTGGTGACGACGTTCAACTTCGAGGAAGCCGGCCACCAGAAACTGTCGAAGAAGAAAGAAGACTTATCGTAAGCTAATTTAAGTATAACCTAGACGCATAAGAATACGAGCTCTCTCACGCGAGTAGTAGAATCTTCCCCCCCGTGACCCCGCGTCCCTCCGAGACTTTTTCGCGAGTGTTAATTGCTCTCCGCTAAACTAGACGAATAAATTAATTGTACAAGTGACGACGAGAAAAATTGTATACGAAAGAAAGACGAAATCAGTTATAAGAATAATATCACTCAATTATTATTTTATTACTTTGTATTTTCGGTCCACGTGCCGCGTTCACGTGGTGGCGCCCTTATTATCAAAACCAACGAACAGGCATCTATTTGATACTTTCAATAAATTATTATCTTTTCATTTATTATTTAACATAACAAACAGTATTATAATTATTTCGAGACGCCCAAAAACCCCCTTATAAATAATATGTAAACAAACCGCTAGGTGGCGGACTTGCAAAAAGCTTGTACCCACAAATGAACCGTGGCCGAAAATGCTTATTATCCGAATAAAAATAAAGCTCCGGCATGTTCCGGGTTGAACACAAATCCTGATTTTCATTGATTGATAAACGGGTTAGCCACTCTCCCTGAAAAGTAAGTTCATTGCTTCCTTTTCAAACAGAAGGCTAAGGAGAAGAATTTCTTGAGAGTTTGAACGATCTACAGAAGGTAGCGATCGAAAGCAACTTCTACCAGACGGTTAAACTCTCAGTCCTTCAAAGGCACGAACGAGATCACCCCAGCTGACTCCCGTTTGCCTTCACCAGTCACGACTTCATCAAGTCACATCTCAGAAACTTCCACTGCACGTCGGATTCACAATTCAACGTCATTGCACCGACGCAGTACACCGAAACATCACTATCATAACGAGACTTTTCTCGTAATTGTTTATAAGGGGGTTTTTTGGGCGTCTCAAAATAATTATGACAAGTTATTTTGTTAGATTAAATTATGAATTGAAAGATAATAATTTATTGAATTGTATAAAAATGCCAGTTCGTTGGTTTGTAACAGTAAGGGCGCCACCACGTGAACTCGGCACGTGGACCGAAAAATACAAAGTAATAAAATAATAATAATAGAGTAATATTATTCTAGATATCAGATTTTCGTCTTTATCATAATACAATCTTATTCGTCTTCGCTTTTACAATCAATATTCGCCTGGCTGAGCGGAGAGCAATTAACACTCGCGAAAAAAGTCTCGGAGGGACGCGGGGTCACGGGGGGGAAAGATTCTACTGATCGCGCGAGAGAGCTCGTATTTTTATGCGTCTAGGTTATACTTAAATTAGCTTACGATAAATCTTCTTTTTTCGTCGACAATTTCTGGTGGCCGGCTTTCTCGGAGTTGAACGTCGTCACCAGGAATACGGCGAAGATGGAGACACACTTTTCAAGCTTCGTTCACTTTTTATTTCTTTGCTTTCTTTCTTTCTTTCACACGACACGACTCGCACATGCGTTGCGTAGTAGCAGACTTGCTGTAATAATATGGCCGACTTCTACGTGGTCGTACTTGTCGTTCTCACGTGTCGTCTGAAGCGACACGCGAGCGCTAATCGATTATTGATCGATAGGTCGATGATTCTCGTCTGCTCATTTCACGTGTCGACGCTGTGAGTTTTCTGTCTGGTATGTGTTCGCTGTTCATTACTCGTCTGCTGCTTGATGTTTGTGCGATCTCGATGGACTGTCTCGTGTTCGTACGTATGATGCGAGTTTTTGTACGCAGTAATTCTGATGTTTAGCTTGAGATTTGTCTCGACCGAGGTACAGGTGTCGAACTAACCTGTCACCTGTCAAGTGATGTTGATGTTTAGTGACCTCTTTGCTCATATCGTTCTTTATTGTATCCGTCTGGTGATAAGTGTCTCGTCGTCTTGGTTCTCTCTCTTCTCCAGGTTTCAGGTGCTAAAGTGTATGTGGGAAAACATAGATGTGTGATAGGGGCATAGTGTATAGGGTTCGCCTCGTCGTAATACTTATTTCTACGCGTGAGCTCAAGAGTGACTTTCATCGATTAGTAGCGCATTCGAGTATGCCGCTACATGTTATTCGTACCATAACAATTGTGTGGCGGGGTACCGGGGCTAGCCGGCCAGATACTCGAGTAGAAGAGTGTGTTTGTGGCGCTCGTCGGTGACGACGTCGCGGTCGTCTGGCGCTCCGCACGTGCGGTAAAGCCGACGAGCACACCGAGACGAAAAAGCCAAATTGTGGCGCATCTACGAGCGAAAAGCGAGGCGTGAGTCGCCGTGCGGATGCGCCGTTATAATATATAAAATATTTTATCATATTATTATTATTATTATTATTATTATTATTATTATTATTATTATTATTAATACGTATTACCGACATAACTTGTTAGCACCATTATACACTTTTATGGCACGCTAACCTAAAAATCGCAACTTCGCCGCTACTTTTAGGCTTTTGTACCATAAAATATTGTATGCAACTGATACGGATATGCTTTTCCAACGAAACTCGTTACAGCCCTCGCCTTCGGCTCGTGCTGCAACCCCTCGTTTCGCTGAAAAAGTATATCCGTACCCGTTGCATAAAGTACTATTAGCCACGTGTGTCTGTTTTTATTGTGATCATAGATTGTGTTGTCATACCATTGCATTGTTCTATCTGAATTTTTGGTTATAAATGTAAGTACAATTTTATTTATTATTCCATGCATTCCTGTGCGTATGTAGTTTTTTCCAATCACATGACTCAAATGCGTCCTATATTTTACAGTTCTCCTTCAACTTTAAATACACAATGGGATCTTTTGTATCCAAATCTCCGAAACCAGACTTTGTAAGTATTTTTCTCTCTTTTGTACTCTAACACCTTGCGCTATTACTGCATCTTTCATTTTTTGTAACCAATCTTTTTCTTTTTGTTATTTGCGCATTACATTTATATGTATTCTGTTACATTACAGACATATTATATAACATATACATTACAGTGACGATCGATACTCTAACCAAATATATTGAGGCGTTTCTTGCGTGGACAACGCGGGGTTCTGAATCGCGTTTGTAATACACGCACGTACGAATTGATTCTGAACGACTGAGACGAATACTCGCTAGCGTATGTTCTCTGCACGCGCCTCAATGATTAACTTGAGAGAGGGATGTCGATGTTCTATCGCGGAGGGTTCGTCACTTGAGGGCAGGAATAAGTACCTTGTAATTATTATATCATAAGCTACATAAATTATCGTGAGTCAAAGGTGAAGCACATGAATTATTGTGAATATCAGTAGATTATATTTAGAAAAAGTCTGTTTATTGAAACGAGAAATCGCGTAAATTACTGTCTTAAACAAGTATAAAATGATTTAATATAATATCCTGAATTGACCTGCGCTTCTTCGGCTTACTCGCTGATTACTCCGTTACGAGACTTTATCAGGCGTCGTAAGCTTGATGATATAGTGATGAAAAGAATGAATGAAATCACGATTGTGTGTGCGCGTTACCTTTGTCGGCGTCGTGGTGCGTCCGTCGGTCGGTGTGCTGGATCGGCACGCGCTGCTGTCCGCTTCCTTGTTTCGGATAATTGACGGGTTGAAACACACGATTATTAAGGAGGAATAAAAAGAAGTCAGATCACTCTCTCGAGTTCTGGCGTCCAGCACGATTGAAGTGGAACCTAAACTCGAGTGATATCTCTGCTGCGTGAGTGCTAACGGCAACCAACGACTGCATGGTGCCTGGTCTGGCTCTCTCGCATTTGTGATATTTCTACCACTGCGCTAACGGCATTTGACTGATAAGTGCGAAACCTGATTTGGCGCGTGTTGCAGAGATATGAAATTAGGAGCTCCCAAAGGGAAACTTACTTCTAGACAGATCCGGTTATCCCCCTAGAAGGTGCAGCACGATTCACAGTGAATATTACGTCACGTATAAACCCCGAAACACTAAAGTATCACTTGGTCGCACAAATCCCGCGTACGCGAAACTGTTGTTATTGAGTACCATTTCGGGAGGAAGTAATAACCAGTGAACAGCGGTTACGAAGATCGATAGAACAATTGAGTGAAAGTATCGAATAATCGCAACAGCTGCGTAATCAAATGAACGCGTTACTTGAATTCTTTTAAGTACCGCACTGAATTGAGTATATGGTAATTCGGTAACTGATTGAATACTAATGTACTAGTAGCAATAAGAGAGTAATATGGTAATAATAATGATGAGGTCAGTAGGACTCGGGGCCTTGCTTTTATACCCGCGCTCTTTGCGGTCACAGCTGGGGGTAACTCTCTCTGCTCTTCTCTCTCTCCTGGCTTGCTCACGGAGTGGGACATGTGCCCGGCGACGTTGCTGCGCGCGTGGCAAGAGCGCCGAGTGAGAAGGAGAAGCTCGCATATCGCTGCTCTCCGTTCGCTCTCTCGTCTAGTCCGCGCGTCGCGAACTCTGTAACAACGCGAAAATACCTTTAGCACCGTTGCAATATAACACACTCCAAAATTATACATTGTAGCGCTTCATACTCGAGCCCCAAATAATATTATTCTGTTTTTAAATTCTTTTATTAAACGTATCAATATTTATATTTGTAGCCATAGCAAGATACGTTGAAGGAAATTATTGATGCAGTGCACACACTGCAAGACAAACAAGCTATTGCAATTAAAACGATGCAAGATACTGTGAGAAAAGTGACATCAGATCTCCATGATACGGCGAAGGTGCTTGCAATTCAACAAACTCCATTTTCACTACAGTCAACAATACCGTCGCCTTGTGCCCAACTACCGTTGCCTGCAACAGCACCTTCACCGTCTTTCTGTTACATCCAGTCTACGGAACAGATACAGCCGATGCAAGTACTGCCATATACCCAACCGCAATTTGGCGCTTTGACCCAATATTTGCCTACGCCGGGTACTGCACCGCCCAATTTGCCAGTTCAGGTACTCTTAGTACCTTCCACATCTTACTCGTATGGTAAGCACTCACAGTTCGATTTGTTGTATGAGTCCTATAATTTAGACCATTTAGTTAATTATAATTATTGACTTTCATTACGTTCTCTTGTAAATTATTTCGAGTTTGAAACCTTATCATGTCAACATAGAGTACATTTTTATTTCAGTAGGGTACGTTATTATTTCAGATACAGTACGAGTCCGATATCGTGGGAGCGGGGGCCAAAGTCGCCGAAACTGGTATGCCCAGCGAAACCAGCCTTATCGTCCAGGAAGAGAATGTAACAATCATTACCATAATTAACAATCATTATCATAATTATTAAATTTAAACAGCAAATATAACTAATTTGATTCATATTTACAACATTTTTTTATAATGACTTGATTTATCAATTTTCCACTTTCCCAATCTAGCGCTGTTATGCGTTTTGACATGAACCATTGTTGATGTTTAAATTTCACTACAGAATAACTATGGCGCCTACTTTTAGTATTAAATTTTGCGGTGGCAATCCATTCGGTGTTAAAGTATTCAAAAATTCTACCGGCATTGAATTAATATAATTATACTTATCATATTTTATAATATTTCTTTGAATACATTTTTTGTATAGTTCTTCATTATACCATATTTTTTATGTAGCGTTTCCTTTTTTTTCATACATATATTTGTTTCGATTGATAAAACTTTTTTCAAATTATTTTTTGATCTCACTCTTGACATTGCTACATACAATTGCCCGTGACTAAATACTGGTGATATTAACAATACTCCGACGTTATTTAATGATTGTCCTTGTGACTTATTAATTGTCATTGCATATCCTAAACGTACTGGTAATTGTCTTCGTGTCATTTTAAGTAGAATATCTTCTGTTGCTGAAACAAAATCTATTCGTGGCACAATAACATTTCTACCTACTTTATTACCACTAATAATTTCACATAATATACTGTACTTCATTAACTTTATTACTTTTAATCAAGTTCCATTACATAGACCATTATCGATATTCAAATTTCTCAACAAAACTACAATGACTCCCACTTTCAATATCAAGTTATGTTGAGGCATCTCATTAGGAGTCAGAGTATTCAAAACTTCTATTGGCACTGATGAATGCAAAGACTCACCATCTTCATCCGATACTGCATCTATACTTAAATATTCTCGCGTATCTCCTTCCACTTTTGATGATATTTTATTGTTCAACTCTATCACTTCAACATTAGTCGGAGCCAATATAACTTTATCGTGAGTCAATTCATCTTTCGTTCTTATTTGACGACCATATATTTCTGTTATTATTTCTTCAAATTCACAAATTAAATCATCTGGGATATATATCGATTCATTTTCGGACTCGTATTCATTGCTTCGTTTACCTTCACCTACATGCAGTAACCATTTCTTAAAATTATAATCTTTGGCCGTAAGACGCTGATTTTTAAACAGCAAAAATGACTGAAATTCATTCCACAAAACACTATTTTTAATACAATTTTCTATTATTTGAATACGACTACCATGTCGTACAATTTGTAAAGTTTGTCTAAAATCACCTGACAAAATTACTATTTTTCCACCTGTAATGTCGGGTTTTCAGCCCATCGATTACTTTAATAATAATAATAATAATAATAATAATAATAATAATAATAATAATAATAATAATAATAATAATAATTGTCGTCTGACTGAAGGCTTGATTTTACTCGCGGTTGTCTCTGGGGTGAGGTGAGGTGAGGTGAAGAAAGAGAGTTACACAAGATTTCACAAGAGACTGTTTTATTAAACAAACTCAAATCTAAATACAGTAGTGTGAGCTTACAGAATACCGGATTGTCTTTGGTGGCGACGTTCGGCTTAGCAGCAGATGTCGTGAGTCAGCGGGCTGCGCCCGTGGCGGTGTGATCCCGGCTGGTGCGGCGTCGACAAGGGCGGCACGGCAGCTTGCGGTCTGCGCATTTTCGCATCCGGTCGTTTTTGCGGGGATTATAAACAAATATTCTAGCGGATGCACGGGTCGTTTTCCTAATTACTTGGCCCACTTACCCGAGCATCGGCGTAAGTCGGGACACGACCTTCGCCGGCATCCGGGATTTACTTATTGCCCGGACCGATCATTAAATCGCATGCTTTATGACAGAAGCATAGCGATTTTGACGCACACAAGTATGCGGTCGCACACCAACGTTCGTTGTTTTTATCCGTGTGCGCACACACACAAGTGCGAGTCACGGCGTACGTGTGCAGTAGTACACTAACGTTCGCTGCTCTATCCATGTGCGCACACACACAAGCGCGCGTGGCGACGTTACACACCAAAAATTTTGTCGTTATTACAAATATCCTTCATAAATCTATCAACTGCTTCGAATGCATGCTTGGATACCATACTAATTTCATCCCGAATAATTACTTGAACATCACGTAAATATTTTTCATATTTACAATTTGCCATTATATTACACACTGTACTTTGGTTTATATTTAAAGGTAATTTTAAAGCAATATGTGGTCTTGCCATTCCTCAAAAGATTAGATGCAATTCCTGTCGATGCAACTGGCAATACTGATATTGCCATTTTTATTAAATAATCTATCGTAAAATTTAACAAGTAACTCTTTCCACTACCACCCGGTCCATCAATGAATATATATATCGATCACAATCTGGGTCTTCAATGTACTTCAATATTTCATCAAATATTTTTTTTTTGATAACAGTCAACGTTTCTTTTCTACTTTCCAAATCTATATTTATAATATTATTATCCATATTATATTCTATAAATTCTATATTATCATAATCATTACCCTGCACATTTGGTAATTCGAAATCACTTAAACTATATCCGTTAATATGTAATATTACAGTATGTTCCAGATAAGGCGGACACTTTTGAAAATTCGCTATAAAAAAAGTCAGAGGCATTATTGACTGTATAAAATTTATATCAAATTAAAGGAAAAAGTTTGATCTTTCCAATGGTCCACCCATATACGCGGTAGGATTTACCAAATTCTCATGAAATGCGTCGGAAATGACGCGAAAAATTTTTTTTTTCGAATATAGGTTAAAAAAAATTTTACAAGATAGCTAATTTTGTTCGACGGTGTTTGCGCCTATAATGAAGGCAAAAGACCTCTTAAATTTTCCACAAAAATTTTTTTGCTTCGACCTGTAAAAGTACATTTTTTCGATCGCTACAGCGTGCAGCGCGGACTGGCCTTAGCAACGCCGGCCAACAATCGAATGCTAGCCCTCCACTTGCCTGAGTGTTCGATAAAAATCTCGGAAATGATATATGGCCGTATCAAATTGATACGTTGCTTGCATTTACCGTCGAATAACATTTCAAGTTGATTAGCAAAATTTGAAAATTTTCCAGTCCACGGTGATGAAAGAAAATTAATGATCGGCGTTTATCGAGCTATACGCGACGACAACAGCACATGGAAATGTCTCATGGTCATGTATCGAGCCTTGGATCGTAGCTCATAGTCGCGATCACCGTCGGAAGGCTTTTCGAGTTGATTAGCAAAATTTGAAAATTTTTCAGTCCACGGTGATGGAAAAAAAATACATGATCGGCGTTGATCAAGCTATACGCGACGACAACAGCACATGGAAATTTCTCTAGTCAAGTATCGCGCGATGGATCGTAGTTCATGGTCGCGATCACCGTCGAAAGGCTTTTCGAGTTGATTGCCAAATTATGAAAAATTTCCAGCCGAGCAAAGCAGTAAAAAATACAATGATAGGCTTTCTTCGAGGTATACGCGACGACAAGAGCACATGGAAAATTCACATGGTCATGTATCGAGCCTTGGATCGTAGCTCATGGTCGCGATCGCCGTCGAAAGGCTTTTCCAGTTGATTAGCAAAATTTGAAAATTTACCTGTCCACGGTGATAAAAAAAAAATATATGATCGGCTTTCTTTGAGCTATACGCGACGACAAGAGCACATGGAAATTTCTCATGGTCAGGTATCGAGCCTTGGATCGTAGCTCATGGTCGCGATCGCCGTCGAAAGGCTTTTCGAGTTGATTAGCAAAATTTGAAAATTTTTCAGTCCACGGTGATGGAAAAAAAATAAATGATCGGCGTTGATCAAGCTATACGCGACGACAACGGCACATGGAAATTTCTCATGGTCAGGTATCGCGCGATGGATCGTGGTTCATGGTCGCGATCGCCGTCGAAAGGCTTTTCGAGTTGATTAGCAAAATTTGAAAATTTTTCAGTCCACGGTAATGGAAAAAAAATAAACGATCGGCGTTGATCAAGCTGGAAAAAAAATAAATGATCAACGCCGATCACTTATTTTTTTCCATCACCGTGGACTGAAAAATTTTCAAATTTTGCAGCCTTCAGGTAAATTTGGGCCCCTCGAAGGTCCAAAAATAGCCGTTTTTACCTATTTTTGCGTATTATTCAAATATTTGTAACTCGGGCACCGGTGCATATTTTTTAACGCGGAGGGTCGCATTTTTTAGGTCAAGACATGTACTTTTCGTAAAAAAATTATGTAGAGCTCAATAGACCAACCCCCGGTTATGGGGGGGCAATTAAGGGGGATGAAAAATCGCAAAATTGAAGTTTTTTAGCTTTTTTTGAATTGATGCAGAAGGCGACTGGATTGACGTATTTACTTTTGCAACGTCTCATTTTAAAGGTATTTTTATTACCTTTAAATTGCCGTGCGCAGAATTAAGATTGGTTCAAAAACGACGGAGATAGAGCTGTTTAAAGGTGTCAACATTATGAAAAAAGGCGTTTTTTCGAGATTTCGATAAGCTGTAACTTTTTTCTAGTAACATGAATCTCTTTGAAATTTTATGTGAAAGTAGTTGATTACATGTAGTTTGAAGCCATGTAGGTAAGGATCTTGGTATTTGCCTCTATAACCGAAAACGAGGCCCCCGAAATCCGGCACTTTAGCCCTTATATAGGCAAAATACATGTTAAATTGGGCGGCAAAACTATTTGGTAACTCCTGAAATTATCGCAAAATAAACATAAAAAAAAAATCAAAAACCCCATATTAAACGTATTTTTCGACGAGGAATCCAATGGTAACCTCGAATTTGACCTTGAACATAACCTCTAAACTATAGCGAACCAAAATTGATTTTTCGCACGGTGACCCCCTTTTTTTATTTCAGATTTGAAAAGAGCGGAAAATTTCACGTTCAAATACATATTTCGTTTTTTTTTTCAAGGTAATTTTAAGGGCCCCACAGATCAAGAATAAACTCTTTGGCTGAGTTTAATATTAGTTTTAATGGAGCCTTCATTTTCAAACTGTGGGGCCCTTAAAATTACCTTGAAAAAAAAAACGAAATATGTATTTGAACGTGAAATTTTCCGCTCTTTTCAAATCTGAAATAAAAAAAGGGGGTCACCGTGCGAAAAATCAATTTTGGTTCGCTATAGTTTAGAGGTTATGTTCAAGGTCAAATTCGAGGTTACCATTGGATTCCTCGTCGAAAAATACGTTTAATATGGGGTTTTTGATTTTTTTTTTATGTTTATTTTGCGATAATTTCAGGAGTTACCAAATAGTTTTGCCGCCCAATTTAACATGTATTTTGCCTATATAAGGGCTAAAGTGCCGGATTTCGGGGGCCTCGTTTTCGGTTATAGAGGCAAATACCAAGATCCTTACCTACATGGCTTCAAACTACATGTAATCAACTACTTTCACATAAAATTTCAAAGAGATTCATGTTACTAGAAAAAAGTTACAGCTTATCGAAATCTCGAAAAAACGCCTTTTTTCATAATGTTGACACCTTTAAACAGCTCTATCTCCGTCGTTTTTGAACCAATCTTAATTCTGCGCACGGCAATTTAAAGGTAATAAAAATACCTTTAAAATGAGACGTTGCAAAAGTAAATACGTCAATCCAGTCGCCTTCTGCATCAATTCAAAAAAAGCTAAAAAACGTCAATTTTGCGATTTTTCATCCCCCTTCATTGCCCCCCCATAACCGGGGGTTGGTCTATCGAGCTCTACATAATTTTTTTACGAAAAGTACATGTCTTGACCTAAAAAATGCGACCCTCAGAGTTAAAAAATATGCACCGGTGCCCGAGTTACAAATATTTGAATAATACGCAAAAATAGGTAAAAACGGCTATTTTTGGACCTTCGAGGGGCCTAAATTTGGGCCCTAAGGCCCCCAGAGGGCTAAAAATTTACCTGAAAGCTATTTTCACATACCCAAATAACATACTAAATTTTGGGGCAGATCCGAGAACCCCCCGCACAAAAGTTGTACATGTATGAAAAAACTGCTCATTTATTAATCCTATACATGGCTTCTGGTGGATATAAGTATGTTGTATTAATATATTGATTAATTTCATCTGTGACGAGGCACAAGGCACATAAGCGTTGCGCCGTGAATTTTAGAATAAGTCGCGCGAGCATGTGTGTGTGCGTGTATGTTTTCGCGACTTACAGGTCGAGAAGAACAGCGGCAGCGGCAGCAGCAGGCAACGACGTTTCGGCAAGTGCGGCGGTGTACGCGTGCGAGAGAGATAGACTGCTGCGCGTGAGCAGACGTGCCGACGCGCAACAGATCGCGGCAGAATAGCTCGAGCCGGCAACAAGTCGAGACACGTGAGATACACGACAGCCATTGAGTTTTCGAGGTTATCGCAAGATTACGAAGTGCGAAGGTAGATAAGTGCAGAGCCACCGATTATTGTGCTTGTAGTAGACGGCACAGATAAAGCCGACGCAGAGTGACAAGTGCAAGTTCGCCCAGGGGGGCAAGTTGTTGGTCGTGCCCGTGAAACAGTTGGCCAGTAAGGCAAATCTCGCTCAGCCGGGCCCGACAGTGCACCCGTGTGAGTGTCGCCCAGTAGGTCTTGTACAAGTGAGTGCGCACGTGTATACGTCATTGGACATCGTCGCCCAGACGTGGGCGCAAGAACGCACAGCTCCGTCGCACGTGACCATCGACGCCCGGACGAGGGCCGAACGTCAGCGAGGAAAGGAGCTGATCCAACGCCGAGGCGCCGAAGAATTGGGGTTAGTTTTTAAGATTATCTGCGAGTCATTGGTCGACGTGACTGCCGGGTCGCGAGCGTGTGATTGCGTGTGTGTTCGAGCTCGGCTGACGAGTATCGCAGCGGCGATACGCAGCCAGCATTGTATTGGTGTGCATGAGTACGTCAAAATCCGGGCCGGTAACATCAGAGCGGATCGCCCGCGACAAAGTATATAATGCATCATCAAGACCACGGCGCGAGTGCCACGTCGCGTCGGTACACGTGCACTCGACATCGTCGCATAGATCGCGCGCGCAGCGGCCATATTGGCTCGGCCGAGTAAGCTCGTATCACGGGATACGATAGACGCGAGCGCCGAGCACGCCCCTGGTGGGCAAAGTCGGAAGTAAAGTTGAGTAGAACTTGTGCCTCGTCGCGTATCATTGCAAGATATCGCCCGTTGGGCAATTTGAAGTGGTTTTTCGGCCAGCTGGGCCTTGGATTAAATAAAGCATTACATTTAATCTACATCATAGCCTAGTTATTTCGCGACCGTTCTTTTTCGCGGATTTCAGCATCAGTTGCAGGAGGTCAACGGTAAGCCAGCGAGTCTACAGCAAGCTCGCACTGACGACGGGCCCAATATCCCCTCTGGGAGTACTCGACCAGGTACGGTGGTCCTAGAGAAATTTATTCGACGGCAGGTGATTTGCTGCCTTCTCCTACCCCGGGGTCAGCCGTCCGTCGCACATCATAATCTTTACTTTTTTCATCTATACTTGAGTCTCCTTCATGTACGTCGTCGGTAATTACTTTCACCATAGCGCAATCGTGTCCTTTATAACAATACGTAAATAAGTATTTTATGCATAATATCGTAGTACACACTTCAACATTTATGTGACAGTTATAATTTAAAAGAAGATACGGATTATACGGTACAACGAATCGATTATCGGCTATTGTATTCTTTCCCTTAGATTTAAATAATATTGTTCTATTATCTCGTCTTCTTCTATACAAAGGATAGCCGTTAGCATTAAACATTATCGTACTTACATATTTTTTCGGAAAATTCTTTGTGCATTCATTTTTTTCCACGTCCATACATAGCGCTGACTCATTCTGATAACCGCAAGGACCATGTATCATGTGCTTTTTTACAATCTGGTACAATCGCGGATACATAATTTCATCTGGAATCTCAGCACTAATAATTATATCAACATCAGTTGAATTTCATACTTTATTACTGCTACTAAGCCACAACAACAAATGCACATGAGGTAAACCTCTTTTTTGGAATTCGATGACATAAGTAAATGCAACAGCTTCGCCAAAAATATGACACTTGGTCAGATCGTTCAACAACATCTGCATCTTTTCATGAAAGACTCTAACAACGACATCAGGTCGATAATCAACAATTTCATGTTCTTCTATATTTTCCACTATTTCCTTCCATGCTGGATTACAGTTCATTGTTATAAACAAATCAGGTTTCCCTTTCACTTGTACGACTATCATCGAATCTAAATAATTTTCTGTACGTGCTCTAGGACTTCCTGTAAAACTAGATGGCAATATCACCATTTTTCCGATCTTCGTATTTTCTTTTTCCGATTTATTAGTAAGATAATCTATCAATCCTCTATACACATGAGTACGTAATTTTGCTTGACTTTTTCGAATAAAATATAACTTTGAATGTTCTACTTAAATCCAAGCGTCTATGACATATTGCTGAGTAATCCGTCCCATCTGCAAATACTGATTAAATTTTCCTCGCATTGCAAATCGATACTTATAAAAATCGCACGTACTTGAATTTTTTTTTCGTTGTCATTAATTTTATATAAGGATGCCACCCTTCACCTCCACGTGGAAATATTAAGGGATACGTCATTGGATCTGCATGCTTGCTTATAACAGGTATTTTTGATATTTTTTTCTGGGGGCGTGAAAATATGCACACATCACGATCGATCGGCAAAGCACCATCATTACCTACAAATACTACCGCTACCTCATTGCACGTTGGTAAATTATATCTATTTGTATCAACTATCTTATTACGCGTTAATATCATTCTAACTTCACGAGGTTTCTGTCCATTTCTTTTTTGATTTTCGATTTCTCGTCTTTCAACTTCATGCATCATTTCAAAGGATTCAGCATAAGGATTATTTTTACGTATCAAGTTATCCAACATAATAAATATTTCACGCTCACACTTACTATTATATATATTATCTACTCTTTCATTTGTAGCAGCACATGGATCTAATATATGGGGCAAATTTCCTGAAGTGTCCTAGCGCTCTGCCGCACGGCACTTTTTGGCCAAATCACTCAATTTCTAACTCGCTGTGAAAGTATCAAAACACACCTCAAAAAAAAAACTCATTAGTAATTTGATAGAAAATTTCCTCAGCTTTCCGATGGTGACATTAGATTTTCCATAACACAGGCACACAAAAAAAAAATGCTCAGCTCCAGAGACCGGACCCAGTAAACTTTATGTTTTTGGGGTCGCTGAATCCGAATCCGTCGTCGGTTTTTCGCCATCAGATCGATTTAAGGTCATTTGAAGGTCATTCAAAGGTCAAATCATGTAAAATAGGTTTTAAAATCTGAAACTATTCCTACATAGGTTTTTGAGGATGCTGAATTTAAATCTGAAGTCAGATGACCTCTACGACCTTACCTTCAAGGTCATTTGAAGGTCAAACTTAGAAAATGCGATATAAAAATCCGAAAAATATATTTTTTTATGTTTTGAGAGTCGTTGAATTCAAATTCAAGGTCATTTTGACTCAATGTCGACATCTAAAGGTCATTTAGAGGTCATTTGAAGGTCAAATCATAAAAAACAGGTTAAAAAATCGGAAAAAAACTCCTATATGGGTTTTTGAAGATGCTGAATTCAAATCTAAAGTCAAATGACCTCTCAGACCTCACCTTCGAGGTCATTTGAAGGTCAAACATAATAAATTCGATATAAAAGTCCGAAAAACATATTTTTTATGTTTCAAGGGTCGGTGAATTTGAATCAAAGTTCATTTCCACTATACTGACTAATTTTAAGCTTATTTCAAGATTGAATTAATGAAAAGAGGGCAAAACTTGATAAAATATTGTTAATTTTGCATGCCTGTTTACCTTTTTCTTTTATAACGCACCTTTTTTTCTTCAAACGATCGGCGTAAAGGTTGCCGTTTGCGTTTAGTTCCTCTACGTTGGCTCTCTCTCTTCAACATCCAGCAGTAATCAGCCATCATTGCAACATCCCATCTACCTTGATATCGCTGCTCCATATGTTTAATATCTTGATGGAATCGTTCTCCTTGTTCGTCGCTAAAATCACCGCAGTTTTTCGGGAACTCATCTGAATGGTTATGCAAGAAATGCAGTTTGTAAGACATATTACATTTCATTTCACCGAAATTGTTTATCATTGTTGATATTAAAACTTTGTAATCATCGCTTCTGCGATTACCTAGAAAATTTTCCACAACATTTTTGAAGCTATGCCATGCAGCTTTCTGAACCTCAGTCATCTTAGTTGGAAAATTGTCATCTTTCAGCATTTTTCTTATTTCTGGTCCATCGAATATTCCTTCTTTTAATTTGGCATCAGATTTATAGGAAAATTTAGATTCTAAATATTTGTAACATTCATCGCTCTCGCTCAAAGCTTTTACAAATTGTTTCATAATGCCCAATTTAATATGTAAAGGAGGTAGTAAAACTTTTTTAGGGTCTACTAATGGACTGTTAATAACATTATGATGTCCAGCTTCTAAAGAATTTCTCTCAATCCACTTATGGTCGGTGTAATGGTTTTTACGATCTCTGCTGTCCCACAAGCACTTTAAACATGGGTACTTTGTAAATCCAGATTGCTGTCCCATCAGCATACCTAAAACTTTCAAGTCCCCACATATTAGCCATTTATTTTCTTGGTAGTTGATGCTCTCTAATAGTATCTTCATACTTCCATATGTTTCTTTCATGGTTGTACTGTGAGCAATAGGAATAGACGCAAAATTATTAGTATTATGCAACAATACAGCTTTTAAGCTCCTTTTCGAAGAATCAATAAAAAGTCTACATTCGTCGGTTTTATAAATATTACATTTAATTTCTGTCATTAGACCTTCAACATTATTGCAATAAACTAATTTCTCATCATCAGCCTTTTTTTCTTCAAAATATTTCTTAAAACTTTCATTTTTGGTTCTATAATACGTAGCATTTGTACCATTTTCCAGCATATTTCTGCGTTTTAAACCCTTGAAACATAAAAAATATGTTTTTAGGGCTTTTATATCGAATTTATTATGTTTGACCTTCAAATGACCTCGAAGGTGAGGTCTGAGAGGTCATTTGACTTTAGATTTGAATTCAGCATCTTCAAAAACCCATATAGGAGTTTTTTTCCAAATTTTTTGCCCGTTTTTTATGATTTGACCTTCAAATGACCTCTAAATGGCCTTTAGATGTCAACATTGAGTCAAAATGACCTTGAATTTGAATTCAACGACTCTCAAAACATAAAAAAATATATTTTTCGGATTTTCATATCGCATTTTCTAAGTTTGACCTTCAAATGACCTTGAAGGTAAGGTCGTAGAGGTCATCTGACTTCAGATTTAAATTCAGCATCCTCAAAAACCTATGTAGGAATAGTTTCAGATTTTAAAACCTATTTTACATGATTTGACCTTTGAATGACCTTCAAATGACCTTAAATCGATCTGATGGCGAAAAACCGACGACGGATTCGGATTCAGCGACCCCAAAAACATGAAGTCTACTGGGTCCGGTCTCTGGAACTGAGCATTTTTTTTTTTTTGTGTGCCTGTGTAATTTTCCATTTTCACCCGGAAAATTGTCATCAAACATTCAGAGCTCAATATCTCAAAAAACGCTACTTTTTTGCTTTTTTTATTGTTCCAATGGAAAGATGAGATCTTTTTACATCGGGTATGGTAGTTTTCAGAGTGTATTTTTGATGAAAACTAAGGAAAATACGGGAGGTTTTAGTTAGCGATCGGCTGCTCGGGGCGATTTCCAGCCTTGTGCGGCTCGCTGTGACTTCTAACGCGCTCTTATGATATTGTGATTTGGCTGGAAAAATCATTAAAAATATATTTTAGATCGGAAATTTTCTCAGCTTTTTCATGGTGCAGTCGGATTTTTCGATAATTTACATTTTTATAAGAAAAAGTAGAAAACAGACCTTCAAGTCCATTTTTTCTGGTCAAAATGTAAATTATCGGAAAATCCGACTGCACCATGAGAAAGCTGAGAAAATTTATACTCGCTGCAAAATATATTCTTGCTGATGAAATATAATCTTCATTGTCATCACTGCTATCTGAATCAGCTATATAACAATAAACATTTTTCCGTTGAAAGAAAGAACTAAAAACTTCTTCTTTTTGTATGCAATTTTTTTTTCTTACACTTGATTGTTCAATATTAACTTCGCGATATCCTGCTAATTTCTTCTGCTGCACTTCAGTCGATTTATTATTACAATATAAATCTTTCAATGCAATTTTGTCGTTTAATACATTGTCTTCATCATTCTTTTCATGCATTACGCACGGAAACATATCTAATTTTTCTTCCGCAAACAAACGGTATAAATGTGTTTCTCATACGTAATGTGTCATACGTTAATAAACATGGATCTATACTATACGTCAGACTTATAGCATTGGCAATCGCAAAAATACCACAATCATAATCATTTGATTGTGATTGCACTTTTTTACATAAAACATTTATACCAACTTTTACGGGAAACAACATATCGATATAAAGTAAATGATCATCATTCAAGAAACCACTATTAATACAATCATATATATATATATATTACTTTATCTGTGCAAAAATCCCGGTTGATACAGACCAGGCCCTATTTATTTGCTTTCAGTTATAAAACAGCGCGGGTTCTTGGCACAGAGCGCCGGGATTCACGCTTCGCACGTGCAACGGTGAACTATGTAAAAAAATGTCAATATCAGATTGTAATTTTCCTTAAAATGTATGTTTCTCGATCAATTTCTATTTTCTCTAGCTTTATTGTTCAATCATAATATAGAATGCGATGAAAATAACGAGACTGTGAACTTTCCATCAAGTGTTACAAGTACGTTCATAATTTTGATTCAACGATTTCAATTCATTATTTATTTAAATTATTTCTATACTCAACTCAGATTTAGAAGAACAAGTACATAGTTCACTGAACTTTTTCATGCTCGAAAACGGTTGTAATGACAACAATGATATCGAAGCTAATGATTCGAATTCAAGCGAAGTACCGGCTATTATACACACGATTGAGAAAGATCGAGAAAATTTAAGCAATCACGAAAATTCAGCGATTTTTGAAATGGATGAATCCAATGAATGTGTAAAAATGCCCAAACGTCCCAAGCTCGTATGTATTTTTATAATGAACATTGCAATATTAATAAACAATTTTCGTTCGTTAAGGAATTTTTCGTTTCAGGAATCTGCGGAAGAAATTGCTACGGCAACTACAGTTTCCGAAGTACCGATAAAACGAAATTCAGTCGTTGATAATAAAAAACGTCTACAAATTCAAAACGGCCGCTCTATCTCAAGGAATGAAAAATCTAAAAAGGTATACATTTGTCATAAGAATAAATTAATTACTATTAGCGAATTATACAAAAAAATATTTTTAAAAATGTTATCAGATGGAGCCTCTATATATGAAAGGAATGGAAGTAGCGTGTTTTAGTTGCAAAAAAAGATCAATTAATTGTCGGTATTGTGATTGGTGCAAAACTACATTTCCTAAAAATATACATTTAAAAAGATCTACATCCACGCCATTGCAGCCACTTCAAACTAAGGATCTTGTGTTGTCGTCATCGCCAAGGTATATCATTATTTTTATCTCATATGGTAATTATAATTTCATATTCGTACTCCGTACAGAATGCTGCTGCTGATCTGCATGACCTTCCAGTTTATAAAAATAGATTTCGAGCAGAAAATCGAAGTAGTTGACGATAACGCAATTATGCAGCATATTGTAGATCGAAATCTAGAGAAATAAGGTGACAGCCCGCCGGTGGGTCCGTTTACCCTCAGGCTCTGACCTCGGTACTGATCTTACCTGTCCTCCTCACTTCATCATTTTCACCTTCTGCCCCGTTCTTAGTTCTCTATGTTCGTCATCGTTCAACAAGTGAATTATGACCCGCAAGTCGTTGCTCGTAATTCACGCGACGATCGCCGATATCTCGTTAATCGGTTTGTTAAGAATCGCTTTGTCCCATCGAGCACGAGCTACATTTATTTTTTCCTTTTCAATTGTATGAGTCATTTTTTCTCTCAATTTCAAATCTTGTCCACATTGTTAGAATTCGAAATCCCATTAACGTCGAGTATCCTCTATTTATCCCTTAGATTTAGCAAATAATTTACAACTTATAATTAAAATATCTTTAATTTTTTTCAGAGAATTAATTTCAACAATGCCAACTGTTTTATTTGAAAATGGGCTGTACGACGACATAGAATACTACATGCACGACTTCACAGATTCCCGCACCATTTGACAATATAAAACACCCTTGCACCCGATATTGCTGACATACGGATTTTATTTATTATCTACAGCCTTTTTATCGCTAAAATCACCAAGATGGATTTTTGGAGAAGTGATTAATTGTTACGTCAAGATTAAGTCAGTGAAGTGGAAGGACGCGATTTTTATAACTACGGAAATGAGCACGTCCATATTAAGTCATGCCACCAATTACAGTCAAGATTGGCTGATGTACAATCTGAAAGAGGAAAATTAGAAACGATATGTGTTTTTTCCATACTTAGAGAACTCCCATTGGACTCTATACGTCGTTGATATCGCTAAAAAAAAATTGATTCACCTTGACCCTTTGCATTACGAAGAGACGCTACAAGATTTTTCTCCTCGTACAATACAAGCGCATCGAAATTTTCAATTATATTTGGAAAGAAGTGGACTTCGTGGCCAAAATGTTCTCAATACTATATCGTGGGAAGTGTCGACCATTGGGCAAGAATTCAAAGAGCAAGAAGATGGTCATGGTTGCGGGGCATTCATAATGTATTTTATGAATACTTTAGGGAAAAACAAAGAGTTTGATGCTTCATTCGAGCCAAACAGTTTTCGAAATGAAATTGCGCGAGCTTTGATCAAATCTAGCTCTTCCATGACAAATACCTGCTTGTATTGTTTTCAAACCCGTGCTAACGAAAAGAAGCATACTTGTTGTTATTGTCAGCGTTTTATTCACGAATGGTGCATTTTTCACAGCAAAAATGTTAATATGATAGATAATTTTTTATCGAACAATAGATTTATTTGTATTCGCTGTGCAATTTATCATTAAAGTAATTTAATTGAGTGTTTACATAATTTTGTGATCATTTAATTGTATACATAATCTTCATTTATTTAATAATGTGTGCATTCATTATGTGTGCAATTTAAATACGCGCGCAGTTCTTAAGTTGGCAAACGACATGCTCCGTTTTCTGCCTCGATCAGTGCGCAAGCATCGGACACTTTTGCCTAGCCTTTTCACAACACTGCAGCTGACTGTGCAGCAGACGAGCGTTCGTGCGACCACGTACGTGGTCGTCACAATATCAATAGGCTGAATAAGATTTAATCTCTGCAACAATACACATAGTTGCATTTTAAATGGCGTATATTTTCCCAATATATTGTTGAATTTTTACATATGGTAAGATTGTAACATTCCCTCTTTACTCTTTATTTTTATAATCTTTTATAAATCCTCTATCATTGTGCACTCACTCTTACATTCAATCTTACGATTATATTAAATTTGCACTTCTCTACTTTAACAATATCCGTACTTTAATTACTGTTCTATTCAAAAGTTAACACTCGATATATATCATGAACTATTTTCTTTGCATTACGAATTATGCATGTGTTTACAGTTTAGAATATTTCCAATTACTGCAGCGTCGTAACCTGTGTGTAAAAAAATGTCGTTATTCACATTTCATTTTTATTCGCGTTTATTTTTAAGTCATACCACATATTTTCATAACGTAATATTTGTGGTGGATAGAGCTAACGAGATAACTCCATTTTTTCGAAATCGAGTTTATGTCATAAATTACCTTTATGTTACGTCTACGTTAAAGTACAAATGTCACAAAAACTGAATATAGCTTCTATCGTTAATTATAACACCGTGTCTAACGAGATAAATCCATTTCATTGCAAACAATTCTCGGTCAAACGAGATAAGTCCACCTCCGCGATCCCTCTACTGCAATACTGACAAGGAGAGCTTTTCAGGTGCGGGTCATGGATTTGCACCAAAATTTTTTTGCGGTCTCTTGGTACCCAATACTGAAGCTCCCTGTGCTTAGTTTTATCCAATGGGCCTTAGGGCCCATTTTTAGAGGACTTTCCGCATTATACAAAAATCTTTTTTATTTTCTATATCGAAATAGAAGTACTTAAACGAAAAAATGGGACGGTCAAAAGTATTAAAAGTTTTCAAAGAATCTGCTTGAATTTTTTCAGAATTTTTGGGACCATCTATCACTTCATTCAAGAGACCCAAATTTGACGCTTTCTTTAGTAGATTTTAGGATTTCGTAAAGAGAGTGGTAGATGGTGACAAAAATTCTGAAAAAATTCAAGCAGATTCTTTGAAAAATTTTAAAACTTTTGATCGTCCCATTTTTTCGTTTAAGTACTTCTATTTCGATATGGAAAATAACAAGGATTTTTTTATAATGTGGAAAATCCTTTACAAAATAGGCCCTAAGGCCCATTGGATCAAACTAAGCACAGGGAGCTTCAGTATTGGGTACCAGGAGACCGGAAAAAATTTTGGAGCAAATCCATGACCCGCACCTGAAAAGCTCTCCTTGTGAGTCTACTTTGATTTAAGGGGCTATTCTACTTTGTCGGACATAAAAAAGGTATTTTTCGCAAATTTTTTTTTAAGCAATCTATGACAGATATCGTTCTAAATCTTTTTGGGGTTGATAAAGGTAGTATTGAAGTATATAAAAAAAAATTTTTTATTAGTTTTACTATCATAAGCATCATTTACAATCGTGAAAATTCGTATTTTTAAATTTTGATTCACTGTCTAGTGTCCTAACTACCAGTATATCACGACCATCAGGACCATCAGGACGTTAGCCAAAAGGCCGAGAAAATAAAAACTCGACGTTAATTTTAAAAATATTCGGTGAATTTCTATTTTTTTGGTCTTAAATGAAAGTTTGACTGCTCTGCTTCCATTCTACCCTAAAAAATATAAAAATTCTTTCATTTATAGATGAAAAAAAATCGAAAAAAAATTTTTTTCGAAAAAAACCATTTTTCATCCCGATACAATGAAGCATAACTCCTTAACTACTCGGTGGATCCTAAAATAAGTTTTTGACGCTTCTTACGACACAAAAATCCTTCAAAACAAGCCGAACAACTTCGCGCTGCGTGTCTCCCTTCAAAAGTTACACTGGTTCCAGACCACCATACGTACATACACACACACACACACACACACGAGGTCGCGCTTGGACTAGAAAGCGAGTAAGACGTGTGTTGCTCGCGCTCTTGTGTTTTTAACTCCTAGTGCGGTCATACGTGGTGCCGAAGTGTCTGTGTGTGCGCCAAGTGTGCAGCTTGACGCGCCGCGTCGGCGCATGTGTGTACAGTTCTGTGGCTGTGCGTGTGCAGCTGTAGTAGTGTTTTTTCACTGGCTGTGTGTTTTCCCGCGTACTGTGCTGTCAGTGTGAGCTCTGCGCGCTGGAGTGTGTGCTTGCCTAGCACCGTGGTGCGAACGCAGAAGGCGCGTGCGGTTCGCGACATGTCGGCAGCCGCGAACGACGGGCTGCAGGGCCCGCAGGGGCAGACGTCGGTCGAGGGGTCCGGCGTGCCGAGCTTGATGGAGCGTGGCCCGCACCCGTCGCCGCGAGCGTCTCCTTGCACAATGGTCAAGGCGATTACGGCGAAAATTATCAACGCCCCTTTGAAGTGCAAAGAAAAGGATGCTACGCTCCCGCCTCCCGCGGAATTCGCGACAGGGACCTTGGAGGACAAACTGGAGCGTATGGACGGCCTTATACGCGGTCTCGGCCAGTTTATCCATGGCAGGTCCAATCTCCATAAGGAGGTGAACAGCTACCAGCTGAGCCTTGGGTTGGCTCTCACAGCGCTGAAGAAGTCACTGGCAAGCCAAGTGCCGCCTCGCCCTCCCGTAGCGGACAACGTGGTTTGCACTACCCCTCTGTTCTCGGGCAGTGCAACCAGTAAGCGGCCTGCAACGTCACCGCTGGCGTCGCTTTCAACACCCAAGCGCCACGCGGTGACAGCAGCAACCAAGCAGCATGACGAGAACAACAACGAGGTCGGAGACGAAGACGCATTCGTACTTGTCGACCGACGACGTCACCACCAGCGTAATCAGGCGGCAACAACACCTGGAAATCCTCACGCCCGTTAACAGCCGAAGCCGCGTCCAGTGCAGCGTAGAGCTCAGCACCGACCAGACGCAATCGTCATCAAGGCGAAGGATGCGACTAAGTACGCGGACATCCTGCGATCTCTCAAGTCGGATCCGACGCTGCAGCAGACTGTCGGCAGCAGCGTAAATACCATCAGACGCAGCGCCGCGGGTGCCTTTAGGGCTTCACGATATCCGATAAAAATATCGATCTCGTATCGATATCGTATCGATTTCAATACGATATCGACACAATATTTAAATGACAATATTGATTCCGATACGACATAATTTTCGACGATATTTGTCGATAATATCGTATCGACAATACCAGCTGCTCGATATTATCGGAATTATCGTATCGATTTTTTAATATTGTTCATTTAATATTACTAATCTATTATATATTTGCGTATATATAAAGCTGGCATTTGTAACAAGAGAGTTTGGGTGTAGAGAAATCAATAACATAACTCTTCGCGCGGCGTGTTACATCGTAGCGTTCACATTGTTGCTGCCCGCGTGCAAACCACTCGTCAACTGTTTCAATGTGGAATGTATGCTGCATCAAAGCCGACTCAAAAATATGTAAACACTACTCGCCAAAATCTTTCGCGCCTCCTTGTACGTGTTTTTGTTGTTTTTTCACGCGCTGGGTGTTTAGTCGAAGTTAACCATCAGTGCAGATCACACTGCGTGGTGAGAGCTGAAACTTGTGCTATCGTGTTCGTGCATGCGAAGTATAAAGTTGAGCTGTATTTTGGCTATCGTGTTTGTGCGTTCGAACTATAAAGTTAATTAAATCATTATGACAAATTGTCCTGTTTGCCTTAATGGACATGAAGCGTCGCAACACACTTGCGTTTCATGTAAAAAATTCGTTTATTTACTTGAACTTTGTTCAAAAGCAGTCATTGGAGAAGAAGAAGGATCTGGTGAGAGACGAATGTGCTTGGAATGTTATCGCAGTAAGTATTATATTTCATATGAATGTACATTCAAGCCGAAATTTTGTATTTTATTTACTTGTAGGCACAGTAACAATTTCAGAAATGAACGGCGTAGGAACAGAAAATCTGATATCTGATGCTAACAAAGACGATGAAGATAAAATATCGATAAAAGATTGTTTCGCTTACGAAAAAATTAATGGCATCAAATATGGATATTGTTTGGATTGTGGGAAAGATGCAGCTGGAAAATATAAAATCTCTATACCAATGAAAGCGAGCAATACCAGCGGATTAAGATCGCATCTTAGAGGCCATCATAAAAAAAAATTCGAAAAAATTTGTCCTCCCGAGAAAACAAAAGCTGGCAAATCTCAACCGACACTGGAAAATTTTTCAAAAGTGAGTAACTATTAAACTACTAACATTTTGTGTATAAATGGAAAAAAATTCGGGCTGTGCACAGAAATTTGAGCTAAACATAAACAGCAAGCTACGCTTGTATATAGTGGAAGTGCACTGATCATTTCGACATTCTGATACGTTCGCTTTGTTTGTGTACATGTATGTGTAAGCATGTATTTTACATATTAAAAAATAATCAATGCACTGGCTTGAGACGTTCGACGATATACTGTTTATATATAAATCCACACGTGCGCGCTTATAGTATTTTTTCATGTAAACAATACAGTCACGTACGAGTTGCTGCATAGTAGATGAAGTAGTAGCTTAGAAGCGAGGACGTCAGATTCCGAATTTTGTAGCGAGGCACTACGCTACGTAAAAACATCGCGTGTGCCTATGCTCTACGCAACGTCTCGCTACAAATTCGGAATCTGACGCTACCAAAAGTCGTAGTCGCCGCGTGCGTATACTGAACGTTGCGTCTCGCTTCATCAACGCGTAATCTTACGCTTCTAAATAATTACATCTGTGATCTGAGCATACGAGAAAAATCGTAGCCGTGAGTTACGTACCCGCTCAAGCCTCAGTTACGATTTTTTTTTCGGTTAGTATATTGACTACGAAGATCATTTTTAACGCTACTACATGTATATATGGGTTATATCATAAAGGAGTTGATAGTTCAAAAAATGAAATTGAAACAAAGTACAGTGGAGGCCGTTTATAACGAGGTCGGATATAGCGAGATACCGGCTATAACGAGCAGATTTTGGACATTTGGTTGGTTCCAATGCATTAGGTATAGGAAATTGTATCTATATAACGAGATCGATATAACGAGAAGTCGGGTATAACGAGCAAAATTTAGGAAAAATTTTGGGAAAAATTGACGTTTATAACGAGAAATTGCGTGTTTACACTCGTAGCTAGATACTTGTACGCAAACTCAATAACACAGAATTATGTACACAAAGCTTACTTTAAGCAAGTTAATGATCAGTTTTACAGTTGCTTTCGTAAAGAAAACGTATTTCTGGTACTTTTTTTTACAATTTGAAAATGGGAGATTTTAATCCAAAAAAAAGGAAAACATTATCAGTAAACGATAAGTACTCTATCATTCAAGATTTGCAAAACGGAAAATCTCATACCGACGTTTGCATTGCGTGAGAGTATAATAAAATCTTTCGAAGAATGCCGCGGGTCCGTTAAAAAAAGACGTGTTTGTAAGAATCCAGATGTTGATGCAGCCCTTTATAAATGGTTTGTTATGAAAAGAAGTCAAAATGTGCCCATCAATGGACCAATTTTACAATCCCCTATATTATAATTATTATTTGTAACCTGATTATTATATTATTATTATTTGTAACAATGTAAAAAAATAATCAATGTATATAATAATCTCATCTTATTCGATGAATAAATGAAACTGGTAAATACCAAAAAAAATATTGTAATTACTGCTCATGTCGGTTATAACGAGGACCGGATATAACGAGAACTTTTCGATGGTCCCGTGAATCTCGTTATAACCGGCCTCCACTGTATGTACTCTTGGAGAGTCAATTTCATTATTATTACAATTTCATAATCGAACTATTAACTCTTTTATGATATGACCCATATACATATATTATAATGCCGTAACGAATGGATGAACTGTTGATTGTTTCGAGCAGAAGATTTATCTGCGTACATACGAACAACATCGTCAATGCACATTACAGCATTTTTTCTACATATATATGGGCTATATCGTGTCAACTGTCTCCCTCAAAAAATATACTCCCAATATAGCCCATATACTCCCCCTTTGCGATAATGAATTGAAATCTTTTTTGATTAAAATAGCATCGCCACATTTCTCTTTGAATAATTCAATATATCTCACGTATTCATATATATTTATGCAAGTGTGAAAGTATAAACTCTAGGCGTGCAATATTTAATCAATATTATATGTTTTCCAGGGGTCAAATAAGAAAATTGATCAAAATCGACTTATCGTAACCTGGTTAGGTTTCAAGAATTTACCAAAAAGTTTCTTCGATGACGAAGAAACGAAGAACTTTTTTGCTTTTTTCAACAAAAAAATAACTCTGCCAAGTAAAAATCAAGCAGATAAAATGATTAACACAGAATTTCAATTAATGCAGAAAAATATTCAAGTTATGCTGGCTAAAAATGAATCTAAATTTGCATTTACAATAGACGCTTGGTCAGGCAAAACACGGAAATCATACTATGGGGTCACTATTCATTATATAGATGAAAATTGGACTTTAAATTCATTTACGTTAGATTTTTGTCCATCAAAAGGGAAACATTGCGGTAAAGATATAGCTCAAATTTTTTACAGAATCACCCAATTTTATAACGTCCACGAAAAAATAGCTGGAATAACTTTGGATAATGCATCTGCCAACACAAAGTTTATTACCGAATTGGGCGAATTGCTGAATGAAAATAATATTGATTTTGATGCAAAAGATCAACATTTCCGATGTATGTCACACATTTTAAATCTATCTGTACAAGATATTTTAAAATTAATAAATTGTGATTCTGAAGAATATTCGGATGAAGAGAGTGGTTCAGAAAGTATATCTGATGAAGAAATGGAAATTTCTGAAAGCAGTTCGAATTCCATATCAAAGGTTGTGAATACAGTACGCAAATTAAACAAAAAAATAAAAAACTCCGAAGTTCTATCAATGAAACTTGAGTCGTGTTGCAATGCAAATGAAATCAAATTCAAAAAACCATTATCTGACTCCAAAACCAGATGGAACAGCACTAATGATATGTTGCATTCTTCATATCAGATGAAAGATGCATTAAATCAGTTGTGCAAAAAGAATAATAATTTAAAAGCATTATTATTAAAAGATTCAGAATGGGATCTCGTAGCTAAATTGATTAATTTTTTGGTTCACTATAAGGTAGTTTCAGATAAAATTTGCGGGGAAACATATGTTACACTGCCAACTGCAGTAATAGCATTTAATTGTTTACTAGATAAAATTGAACAAAAATCTTTCGAGCTAGATGAAAAGTTAAAAAAAAACTGAGGAAGATAATAAATTGATACTAGCGTTTGAAAAAGGAAAAATGAAGCTGATTACACATTACAAAAAGTTCAATTGGGTTTACTGTGTCTCACTTTTATTGGATCCACGCGTAAAAGCAAGTGGCTTACAATCCGCTGATTGGAGTCGTGAAATGAAAGACGAGACAATTAAAAAATTTAAATCAATGTACAAAAAATATTACGATAAATTTGCTACAACAGTTTCATGTGAAGAACCCGCTCGTAAAAAGTGTAGAACTAGTGAAGAGGCGCTTGATTTTGATATTTTATTTGTGAAGCCTGATACATCGGTCGTATGGATGAAAGAAGTAGATAAATACTTTGAAGATCCAAGACCAGCTCCAGAAACAGATATACTATTGTGGTGGAAGGTACACGCTAGTGATTATCCAATAATTGCCCGCATGGCGAAAGATATTTTGTGTATCACAGCAACATCGGTACCTGCCGAAAGATTATTTTCTCAAGCATCACTCATCTTGACCAAAACTAGATGCTCTTTAGATGATGAGAGCCTCAGAGAGTTGATATGTATTAATAGATGGATGCATAGCTTGAAACGCAGTGAAATTTGTGAAATTGACTGATAATATTGAAAGAACTATAATTTACAAAAAAAATATTTTTACAAATTAATAATTTAATCACAATAAATAAAATTAAAAGTATTTATTAATAAATAACATATAAAATGTACGATTCATTTGATAATAAATTATTAAGTAACATGTGAAATGTAAGTCAAATTATTTTTCTATTTTTTTGAAGTAAACTTCATTTAAATTATTACGATAATTTATCGATTATCGTATCGATATCGTATCGAAATCAATACGATACAATAAATTTGAAGGCTAATTATTGTCGATATCGATACGATACGATACAGAAATTATAAATCCCGATACGATACCGATATTTTTCAAATTATCGGTATCGTATCGTATCGTGAAGCCCTAGGTGCCTTGGTGCTGCAATTGAAGAAAGGCGTGCATAACGCCTCCGACCTCGGCGAAGAGCTTGGTAAGGTGCTTGGCGCCGCGGCGACAGCCAGTGCCCTGCAGCACACGTCCATGATCGAGATCAAGGACTTGGACGAGTGCGTCACCAAGGAGGAGGTCACCATGGCGCTGGACACTCTGCTGGGCGTTCCGGTGTCCCAACGCGACCCCGTGAAGTCCCTGCGGAGGGCATACTCGGGGACGCAGGTGGCTGTGGTCGCGCTGCCGGACGACCTGGCGGCCGCTGCGCTGAAGCTGGGCCACATAAGGATCGGCTGGGTGAACTGTCGCATCCGTGGTCGAGAGGAGGCCACGCGCTGCAACCGCTGCTGGAGTCCTGGCCATATGGCCGCTCGCTGCAAGGGGCCCGACCGCACGGAGCTCTGCTATCGATGTGGCCAGAAGGGCCATCAAGCCAAGGACTGCAAAAGCCAACCAGCGTGCGTTCTCTGCCAGGAACGAGGAGCTGAGGACCATCGTCATGCGTCCACAAGCTCGAGCTGCCCTCTGGCACGGAAGGTCACCCAAACCCGCCGATGATGAGAGTCCTCCAGCTCAACCTCAATCACTGCGAGGCTGCCCAGGACCTGCTCTGCGACACCATCAGCAGGCTGCGCATCGATGTGGCCATCCTGTGTGAGCAATACAAGAACCTTGCTCCACCCAACACATGGCTCGCCGATGCCGACGGCCAAGCAGCTATCTGGGTGCAAGGAGGAATCCCGGTCCAGGAGCGCCCGGCGAGAGTGTATCCCTACTTCTCGTGGGCCCGAATCGGCGGAATCTTCTTTTTCAGCGTCTACGCTCCGCCAAGACTCTCTGAGACTGAATTTTCCGCCCTCCTCGCGAACATCTCCGAGGAGGCCCGTGGCAAGAGGCCCCTTGTCATCGCAGGGGACTTCAACGCATGGTCAACGGAGTGGGGATGCAGGGCGACTAGACCGCGGGCACCCATCCTGCTGGACTCGCTCGCCCTCCTCGATGCGGTGCTACTCAAGACCGGCGACGTGCCGACTTTCAGCGGCCGACAGGGCAGTTCGGTCGTCGACCTGACGTTCGTTAGCGAGTCGCTTGCGCCTCGCGTGTTATCATGGATGGTGAGTGGGTGGTACACGCACAGCGACCACCAGGCCATCGTCTTCGAGATCGAGGACGCCGGGACCTCGACCAGGCCCTCGACGCGCCAGAGCTGCAGGTGGAACGCCCGTACACTCGACGCGGACCGTTTCTCCGCCGTCGTGTCCGGCGCTTCGGTCGCTCCAGGGTCCGCGGAGGATATGGCGTCGAGCCTCATGGACGTCATCACCGGCGCATGTGATGCCTCCATGACCAAGGCATACTCACGCCGCCGCCGCGAGCCAGTGTACTGGTGGACGGCGGAGATCGCTGATCTGCGACGCTCTTGCCTGAGGGCTCGTAGACTTTTCCAGAGATCACGTGGCCGGGAGGACGAAGAGGCCCTCAGCGCGAACTACGCCTCCGCGAGGCGTCTACTGCGCGTGGCAATCAAGACCAGCAAGCGCCGGTGCTGGAGACAGCTTTGCGACGAGGTCGACAGCGACATATGGGGCAAACCGTACAGGATTGCCATGGCGCGTCTGCGATGCCCGCAGACCGCACAGCCTAGCTCCCCTCTCCTGGTGCGCGGCGCGGTGGCGGCTCTGTTTCCGCGAGTGCCGAGCGGGCCCGCCGTCACCTTGGAGGAGCTCAAGGCTGCTCAGTCGAGGATCAGGGAGCGCTCGGCGCCCGGCCCGGATGGCGTGCCCAACATGGCGCTCAAGCTCGCCATTGCCGCGCGTCCCGACGTCTTCCTGCGGGTCTACACGACATACCTGGAGACCGGCGTCTTCCCGTCTAGCTGGAAGCGCCAAAGACTCGTCCTGCTCCCAAAGCCAGGCAAACCTCCCGACGAGCCGTCCTCGTATCGTCCGCTGTGTATGTTAGACACGGCGGGCAAGATTCTCGAGAGAATTATATGCGACCGGCTGGAGGCGTTCACAGAGAGACCCGGAGGCCTCTCGGAGCGACAGTACGGCTTTCGGAAAGGGCGATCAACGATAGATGCCATCGAGGACGTCATTTCCACCGCCCGTGAAGCCATCGCTGGCAGGAGATGGTACCGCGGCACCAAGAAGTACTGCGCCGTGGTGACACTCGACGTGAGGAATGCGTTCAATTCGGCTCGGTGGGACAACATCCTCGCCGCTCTACGCCGTTTGCTCGTACCCGATTACTTGCTGAGAATAATCTCCAACTACTTCTCGGCAAGAGTGCTCGACTTCACCACGGACGAAGGTCCGGAGTCCTATAAAGTCACAGCAGGTGTCCCTCAAGGGTCGGTCCTCGGGCCGATTCTGTGGAATGTTATGTACGACGCGATCCTGCGCCTCAACTTCGATGGCGATGTTCGTATCGTCGGCTTCGCGGACGACATCGCAGTGGTGGCTGTCGCCAAGCGTCTGTGTCAGATCGAACACGACCTGAACGCTGCCATCTTACAGGTGCGAGGCGCGCTCCAGGCGCTCAGCTTGAATACGGCTGACCACAAGACGGAGGCTCTGCTAATCACAAGCAGGAAAAAGGAGGAAACCATCACCATCACGGTAGGCGACCACAGCATACGCTCGTCCCCCTCCATTCGCTACCTGGGCCTGCACATCGACGCCAAGCTGAAGTTCGACCACCACCTCCGAACAGTCAGCGCGAAGGCAGCTGGTGTGATCGGGGCCCTTACGAAGATCATGCCCAACTCTGGCGGGCCCAGAAGCAGCCGACGCAAGCTGTATGCCCACGTCGTCGACTCCATACTCCTGTATGGAGCCCCCATCTGGAGCACAGCAGCGCAAAAGCGAGCCTACATACGCCAGGCGGAGTCAGCCCACCGACGAGCCTGCCTGCGTGTGATCGGAGGCCGGCCACATGTCTCCTACGAGGCCACATATGTCCTTGCCGGCATACCACCGCTGGCCCTCCTTGTGGACGAGCGAGCGCGACTCTACGGCCGCCGCCAAGAGGATGCAAAGGATGAGGAACGCTTGGCAACGCTAAGCAAGTGGCAGGAAGCATGGGACCGGTCGACGAAGGCCCGATGGACGCATCGACTGATCCCAAACATCAGGGTGTGGATCGAGAGGAGGCACGGAGAGCTGAACTACCACCTCACGCAGCTCTTGACCGGGCACGGCTTCTTCAAACACTATAGCCGACGCTACGACCACAATCAAAGCGCGCAATGCCCGGTCTGCCCCTCATCCATCGAGAACGCGGAGCATGTGTTTTACCAATGCCCGAGGTTCAGCGAGGAAAGAGAGAGTCTACACTCCCTGCTCCACGAGGTCATGACGCCGGAGAACACCACCAGGCTCATGCTCGCGAGCGAGCCGAACTGGCTCGCGGTTGCTTCCTTC
>NW_019641621.1:1706990-1718328 GCF_000599845.2 Trichogramma pretiosum | reverse complement strand
TCGGCCTCCTTGGCTCAGTGGGTATAGTTCTTGCCTGCTGATACAAGGTACGCCGTAGGGCGTGGGTTCGATCCCCACCGGACGAATTTTCGAGGTTCGTTTTTTCGCCTGGTGTGGTCGAGCCTGTGCCTGAGGTGGATCGGGTACCACTCAAAAAGAAGACCCGGGCTATGTTATCAGCCTCCGAAGCGGTAAAAAACCCCGATCACTGTGCGAGCTGGAAGCGATAGGACAACCATAAGTAGGAGCCCGAGGCGAGGACTCACAATGCTGGCAATAGATGGAGCACACCACTCCCATGATGAAGTCGGAAGCGAGAACTACACTCACAAGAGGGCGCCGGATGCGAGAGCCAAGGCTCTGGTGGAGCGCATGACGGTGCCTGAAGCGAGAACCACACTCACAAGACGACAACAGAAAAAAGGAGGAGCACTCACAGGGTAGCGCCGGAAAGCGAGAACCACACTCACAAGATGTAGCCGACAGAGCAAAGCGGCGGACTTGCCATCGGCTGCAGAAGCGAGAACCACACTCACGAGATGGCACTTGACAGCGAGTCCTAAGAAGAGAGGCCCAACTCAGGAGGAGATGCCAGCAATGCGTGACCACGCAGGCGGCTCTGGAAAAGGGGATACGACAATCGACGATGGCAGCGTGCAGGATCGGAGGTTCACCAAAAAGATAAAGATGAGTCCCTGAACCCCTAATCGTCGCATATCACTATGCGACGGATGGGGGATGTATGGAAAACAACGACTAACAGGAGTAGCAGAAATGCTCAACTAACCCCGGCCTCACCGAAGCAATGCCTAACGGCGGATACCGGTGAGTGTCCGAATGGGGTGGAGTAGAAAAAAAAAAAAAAAAAAAAAAAAAAAAAAAAAAAAAAAAAAAAAAAAAAAAAAAAAAAAAACACACACACACACATACAGACATTTGTTGGTAATTCAACGTAGTTTCCAAATATATAAACCAAATTGTCCTACGAGGTCTGGTTCAAAATCTCGTTTTCGAGCCTATCACAGAGCTTCCTCTATGAGGAAGCAAAAAAAAAATTGGATTTTGACAAAATTTTGGTTCCAACCATACGTATGTATGTAACAAATAAGGGGTTAAAATTTCAGACGAATCGATCCAGTAGTTTTTGAGAAATCACTGGGACCATATCGAAAAACATCATTTTGAGAAAAACGCGTTTAAAGTTTTTTTTTTCGAATAGTTAAAAATTTGATACTTACGATTAATCAGCGATACCGGCACCATACAGACGACCTTCAGATTCTTTATGAAATTGCTCTATCTTTCTGAGACAAGTCCGTGCTACGGCGGTTCGCTAAATGTATGCGCTGCTCGTCGCGCTTCTCAGCGTAAGTAGAGGCATAGGCTCCGACTTTTAAGTTTAGCTCATCCATCATTTTTAGCACGGTGCAAAATCCTTCATTGAAGATACAAGCAACTATGTTGGTTGCAATTTCAACAATTACACCGCCGGAAAAAATGTGTTTTGATGCCATCATCCGCACGCAATGGTTGAAGCTCTCGTTATTATTTTGTGTGTGGCCACTTAAACATCTTTGCAGCTAAACTTTGATTAACGTTCAAAATCATCTACAACTACGTGCTCAGCGCTTATAGTAAGCCTGTATAGTACGTTGCAACATCTGATTATATGTATATAATGAGCCAAGATTCGAAAAAAGGGGTGGGGCTGTCAGGCGTATTACACTGGTACAAGCGTACACGCGCACTAGGAGGCGCGTGCCGTTGCAGAAAGTATACTTAGAAGGCTTTGATTGCTCTGAAATTTTAACACAATATTTTCAAAGACATTTACTTTCAAAAGATGAAATAAAAAAAAATCGATTTTTCGAAATGGATAAAGTAAAATAGCCCCTTAATCTACTGGAGTGACTAGTCAAATGTCATATACTTCAAAAGAAATTTTATTTTTACTGTTGTCTTTATCGAACGCACGTAAAATCAAATTTCAACTACCACGAGTGATTTGCGTTCTCAAGCCCCGATGATATAAACAATACTAGCCAACGGTATATCATATAATTTTTCAAGATTCAAAGTAATAAAATAAATTTTCGAAAAATGTATAAATAATTTCAGTCATACCTTTGTACTTTTTTATTTTATATATGTGGCATTTCACATTAACTCTCCAGAGAAAATAAGAAAAAAGTAACCCAACATTTCGATGAGAAATCGCCTCAGCCTTCCAGAGGTAAGGTCAGATTTCCCGAAATTTTCCGCCTTTACCCGAGATAATCGCTAAAAAAACGTTAGAGTCGATGATCTTAAAATCTTCATTTTCAAAAGTTTTCTTTATAGTCTAGATCGAAAGAACAGTAAACTTCCATCGATATGGACATTTTTTGGAGAGATATTTTTTTATATTAGCGAGATATCATGAGAGAAATAAGAAAAAACGATTTTTTTTTTGGTTTTTACATGCATGACCGCCGCAGCGCGCGCTAAAACCACTAGACACTTGTACGCAACTTAAAACTCGTTTTTCTCGGAATCACGAAAAATGAAGTTATCTCGTTAGCCCTTTCAACCACAGATATATATGTGGGAAATTAAATTTCTCACATATCCCCGTATATATCAAATCTATACAAACTAAATACTAACTGAATACAAAGTATATACAAACTGATTACTACATATAATAAGGGTTTGGCTATGCAGGGGAAATTTTTGATTTTCGTGTACGAAATTCTAAAATTGGTCAACAAAACTCCAAGTTACCTGAAATAACCCTATTTTTGGGTACGAAAATCACAAATTTCGTACATGAATTTTCCCTGAATAGCAATTTTGATAAAATAAACACTCAAAAAAAAAACGATTTTGACGATTTTTGAAAAAAAAACGAAAAATTAATAACGAATTTAAACTCGACAATCACAAATCTTAATTCGGATCATACTATTTATGCTAATGAAGAAACCAATATCAATTTATTTTAATGTAAGAATAACATTAACAATTGTTATAGATTAATAACGTATCTCTTTTCATCCGCACTTTTCTAACTACACATAATTTTAATAACATTTTATTACATGTCATATAATGTATATAATACAGTCAAATTAGTTTTAAAAGTGAAAAAAATATGATCAGATTGAACTTGACTGGACTAACATAAATAATAGTTTGCAAATATATTGGCAAACACAACAATAAAGTAAATACTTTTTCATTTAACTGCAACTGTGTACATTATTGTAGAATTTACTCAAACACTGATTTCATATACACGAGTCAGTATACGAACTAATTTATACGACTGGCAATACGCATTTTTCGAAATTCCTATCCTTATCTCTAGTCCGACGTAAACATACTACCGGTACAGTACAATACGCTCAAGTGATACACTATTCTGAACTGTACAGAGAGCGCAGTTACATTCGATAATCGACATTGTTCGGATCCAGTCATAATCATTCGATTTTTAATTTTCTTTTAATTTATTTATCAGTAAGTGTAATGTCTGATTCGCCAGTACGAAAACGACCCCGACAGGATGTGCCTGCGGCCGTGCCAGCGTCGCCACAAGAAATCCGGGCGACTAATTTACAACATTTACAAACATTCATGACCAAGTAAGTTTAATTCTTATACTTATTGCAAAGAAATTTACTTATTGCGATGCAGTATTAAACTGGCCCTCGCGCGAAGCAGACGTGTTTATGTTTACTCGCTCGTGCCTGTTCGAACACAAAGTAAAAGTCTATTTTCAAATAACATCGCAACTGTCAATCTTGAGCCCTGCCTGAGGGTGAACCCAGCAGGGACTCTGCACGGACATCTATACCCTCCGGGCGAGAATGTCCAAGCCCACCCCGTTAGACTGGAACCTGGTTGCAGGTCGTAAGCAAGGTCATAAAAGGAAAAACCTTAGCCCAAACGAAAACAAAACTGTCAAAAGAAGTTATGTAATGCCTATGGACTACTGGCTCAGCAAGCCTGCGAGCACAAGTAACTCATTCGCCCCGCTAGACACTGATGAAGCTACGGAAACCGCGGTAAATGATAAGACCATCGAAAGTGCTCAAAATGTCGAATTGGAACAAAACAACGACTCCCAACAAAATACCGCCAAGCCCCCACCGATCTTCGTGAGCGGGGTAGAAAATCTCGCACCACTTCGAAACATGCTCGAGATGACTGCGGCCAATAACTACACGCTGAAAACATTAGCTGGCAAGCAGGTAAAAATTTTCCTAAACAACCCAGAAACTTACGTAAGAGTAGTTGAGGAACTTAAGAAAAATAAAGCGCAATTCTACACTTATCAATCAAAGAGTGACAAAGGCTACAAGGTCTTTCTTAGAGGCATCCATCCTTCGGTAGATCTCAAAGAACTGCAAACGGAAATTGAAACGCATGGACACTCCATCACGAACATTTCGAACATCAGGCAAGCGGTAACCAAGATTCCCTTGCCACTGTTTTTTCTTGAAATGAAAGTTCAGCCGAACAACAAAGAGATTTTTAAACTCAATAAACTCCAAAATACAATCGTGAGCGTTGAGCCCCCTCGCAAAAAAAGAGACATTCCCCAATGCATGAACTGTCAAGACTACTGCCATACAAGAAAGTATTGCAACAAATCACCTGTGTGCGTTAAATGTGCGCAACAACATGCAACGAAGGACTGCCCATTCACGGGTAAAATAAAAAACGTCACGTGTGCAAACTGCAAGGGCAACCATCCAGCCAGCTACAAGGGATGTTCCGTGCGTAAGCAGCTAATGCAAAAACTCTTTCCCGCATTAAGAGCTAAAACTCAAGAAAGACTCATCAACAATCCACACACTCAATATCAAGATAGAAACCTACGAAAAAGTAATGTATCCTACTCTCAAGCAGCGTCAGGAACAGCAGCAAGCGAGCATGAAGATTCTCCCCGTTACGGCTCGCACGAGATGATAGATATTTTGACTGATTCATGTCCTGAGAAAAAATATAGATTGAAAATGGACTCTTAAACCGGAAGTGCTGGGCAGGAGGGAGGAGGGGGTCTAAAATTTTGTTTATGTAATTTTTTTACCATGTAGTATAACATACCAAAAGCTAGTCAAGATCGGTGCCATACGTGCGCACAGTTTTGTAAAGTATTCAATACACAGGACCCCAGTGCACGTTTGCCACCCAGCGGTCTAACTTGTACAGGAAGAAAGCCTTAGGCTGCCTCTACATAGAGCGTTTTTGTTGCGCCACGCGAAAAAACGCAGAGTCAATATCGTATGCGCAAAACGCGGAATTGGGAGATACCCAAAGCTCAAACTCCTATATATATTGAACGTGTATGAGGTTACGTTATGAAAAATTATTTTAAAGTTGGTATCTCCCAATTCCGCGTTTCGCGCATACGATATTCACAGTGCGTTTTTGCGCGTGGCGCCAAAACGCAGCTAAAACGCTCTATGTAGAGGCAGCCTAAGGCATTCTTCCTGTACTAGTTTGACCCCTGTGTGGCAAACGTGTACTGGGGTCCTGTGTATTGAATACTTTACAAAACTGTGCGCACGTATGGCACCAATCTTGACTAGCTTTTGGTATGTTATATTACATGATAAAAAAATTACAAAAACAAAATTTTCGACCCCCTCCTTCCTCCTGCCCAGCACTTCCGGTTTCGGCGTCCATTTTCAATCTATACTTTTTCTCAGGACATAAATCAGTCAAAATATCTATGAAAATTCATAAAAATATTTTTCAACAATCCAAACAACCTTGAAATTTTTCAGATTTTTCAAGTGCTTCAAGCCTTCGGATAAAATCATTAAAAATTCTAAAAATCGAGCTCCGTCGATATATGCCGAAGTAGAACTCGAAAATTGTTCAGTTTTTTTTCACAAAAAAAAACATGACCTCACTTTTTTTCAGAATTTTTCAAATTACCTAACGCAACTGTTGAAGCAATAAACCGCTTATTTTTAACGGAAAGAATTTTTATCAGGTACTAACGTAGAGTTTTTTTATTTAAAGTGATCTTGAGAATTTTGACGAGATTTTTAAGTTGTAAAAAACGTTAAATTTGCGTCGAAACATGAAAAATCGACCTTTTTTCGGAAAATTTGTTATAAAAAAAAAAGATTTCGGAAAAATCGAAATATCTCGACGTTAGAACCTGCTCGAAGGATAAATGAAGAACTGTGCAGGATTTCAAANACTCCCTACAGTCCGCGAGGAGATACAGAAACTCTCAGCTAAGTACAAGGACCGCCTAGGACTCCACCCCAACACCCTGGCAGCGCAACTTAGTCGTGTCTCTTTTGAAGGCACAAGGCTGAAAAAGCACATGTACATATGAACACGCAACATAATCACATAATCATATAATCTCTAAAATATCCATAGAGATTTTTTTGTAAACCATAATAAAAGGGTACACTAAAATAATTGCATGTAACTCCAATAAGAGCTAGCTTCAAAGGAAACTAGCTCAAACACGCTCCCATGTAAACATTATAAAAATTTACCCATTGTCTAAATCTAGACAGATTGTATATTTAAGAGGCAAATAAAAAAAAAATAAAAAAAAAAAATATCTATGAAAATTCATAAAAATATTTTTCAACAATCCAAACAACCTTGAAATTTCTCAGATTTTTCAAGTGCTTCAAGCCTTCAGATAAAATCATTAAAAATTCTAAAAATCGAGCTACGTCCACATGTGCCGAAGGAGAACTTGAAAATTGTTTCAGTTTTTTTTCACATCAAAAAACATGACCTCAATTTTTTTCAGAATTTTTCAAATTACTTAACGCAGCTTTTAAAGCAATAAACCGCTTCTTTTTAACGGAAAGAATTTTTATCAGGTACTAACGTAGAGTTTTTTTATTTACAGTGATCTTGAGAATTTTGACGAGATTTTTAAGTTGTAAAAAACGTTAAATTTGCGTCGAAACATAAAAAATCTACCTTTTTTTCGGAAAATTTGTTATAAAAAAAAAAAGATTTCGGAAAAATCGAAATATCTCGACGTTAGTACCTGCTCGAAGGATAAATGAAGAACTTTGCAGGATTTCAAAAGGATCGGTTAAATCCTTTTTGGGTAACGTTTCTCGCCGAATTGAAACATGTCATTTTAATAAATAGCAGCTAAAAATAACAACATTATATATAAGATAAATAATAGTTGTCGAAATAAAAGTTTAATATTTTCATCAATTTTGCTCGTAATCGGCTAAGATTGAAACAAAATAGTCTTGAAAGTAAAAACAATCAAATACCAAACTAAAAAATTTTCGATATACAGCACTAAAACCGAGAAACATGAAAGCTTCTGTGAAGAAAAGTTAATGGAAGAGGCATGCGAACGGTAAATATCGTTTCCATGCATGCAAATTTTACAACAGTTTAAGCCTTTAATAAATAAAGCTCCTCCGAAAATATAGTATCTAACCAAAATGGGTCTCGCCTAAAATAACATGTAGATAGATAAAACGTATACATAACTCCTACGTAGATACAGTCTTGGCCAGGTCGAAGCTACGTGGATATGAGTCTCACGTGGATGTAAGACTTACGTGTATATTACTCTCACGTGGATATATCTCTTACGGGGATATAACTCCTACGTGGATACAGTCTTGGCCGAGTCGAAGCTCACGTGGATATAACTCCTACGTGGATATAGCTCCTACGTGGATACAGTCTTGGCCACGTCGACGCTCACGTGGATATGAGTCTAACGTGGATATAAGACTAATGTGTAACTCACTCTCACGTGGATATATCTCTTACGTGGATATTACTCCTACGTGGATGTAGTCTCGGCAAGGTCGAAGCTGCGTAGATATGAGTCTAACGTGGATATAAGACTAACGTGTATATTATCGTCACGTGGATATAACTCCTACGTGGATATAACTTCTACGTGGATACAGTCTTAGCCAGGTCGAAGCTACGTGGATATGAGTCTAACGTGGATATAAGACTTACGTGTATATTCCTCTCACGTGGATATAACTCCTACGTGGATATAACTCCTACGTGGATGTAGTCTTGGCCAGGTCGAAGCTTACGTGGATATAAGTCTAACGTGGATATAAGACTTACGTGTATATTACTCTCACGTGGATGTAACTCCTACGTTCATGTAGTCTTGGCCTGGTCGAAGCTTACGTGGATATGAGTCTAACGTGGATATAAGACTTACGTGTATATTACTCTCACGTTGATATAACTCCTACGTGGATATAACTCCTACGTGGATGTAGTATTGGCCAGGTCGAAGCTTACGTGGATATAAGTCTAACGTGGATATAAGACTTACGTGTATATTACTCTCACGTGGATGTAACTCCTACGATCATGTAGTCTTGGCCAGGTCGAAGCTCACGTGGATATGAGTCGAACGTGGATATAAGACTTACGTGTATATTACTCTCACGTGGATATATCTCTTACGTGAATATTACTCCTACTTGGATGTAGTCTCGGCCAGGTCGAAGTTTACGTGGATATAAGTCTAACGTGGAATTAAGACTCACGTGTATATTACTCTCACGTGGATATATCTTTTACGTGGATATAACTCCTACAAGGATGTAGTCTCGGCCAGGTCAACGTTTACGTGGATATAAGTCTAACGTGGATATAAGACTTACGTGTATATTACTCTCACGTGGATATATCTCTTACGTGGATATTACTCCTACTTGGATGTAGTCTCGGCCAGGTCGAAGCTTACGTGGATATAAGTCTAACGTGGATATAAGACTTACGTGTATATTACTCTCACGTGGATATATCTCTCACGTGGATATAACTCCTACAAGGATGTAGTCTCGGCCAGGTTTACGTGGATATAAGTCTAACGTTGATATAAGACTTACGTGTATATTACTCTCACGTGGATATATCTCTTACGTGGATATTACTCTGGCCAGGTCGAAGCTTACGTGGATATAAGTCTAACGTGGATATAAGACTTGCGTGTATATTACTCTCACGTGGATATATCTCTCACGTGGATATTACTCCTACGTGGATGCCCGCGTAGAAAAAAAAATGAAGGAAAAGTGTAGGAAAAAAAAGTGTAGGAAAAGTGTAGGAATAGATTCGGAGATACACTTTTGCTACACTTTTTTCTCGCATTGATAATCCTAAAATTCTACGATTACTTCGAGGATGTCGACTCGTTCATGCTCGATTGGTGCACCACGCCATGGTAATCGAGAGCCAGGACGTAATATTGCCCTAGAGGACGACTTTCTCGAGGAAGTCGACGGGGTTTTACCCGTTCAGAGCACCACGTCGCGCTAGACGGGTACCAGGTGGAAATATTGTACTTTTGGACGATTGTCTCGAGAAAGTCGACCGGGTTTTACCCGTTCACAGCACCACGTCACCCTAGTCACGAACCAGGTGGAAATCTTGTACTTTTGGACGACTTCCTCGAGGAAGTCGACCGAGTTTTACCCGTTCAGAGCCCCACGTCGCGCTAGACGGGTACCAGGTGGAAATATTGTACTTTTGGACGATTTTCTCGAGGAAGTCGTCCGGGTGTTACCCGGTCAGAGCCTCACTTCACGCTAGACGTGTACCAGGTGGAAATATTGCCCTAGAGGACGATTTCCTCGAGGAAGTCGACGGTGTTTTACCCGGTCAGAGCACCACGTTACCCTAGTCACGAACCAGGTGGAAATCTTGTACTTTTGGACGACTTCCTCGAGGAAGTCGACGGTGTTTTACCCGGTCAGAGCCCCACGTTACCCTAGTCACGAACCAGGTGGAAATCTTGTACTTTTGGACGACTTCCTCGAGGAAGTCGACCGAGTTTTACCCGTTCAGAGCCCCACGTCACCCTAGTCCCGAACCAGGTGGAAATCTTGTACTTTTGGACGATTTCCTCCAGGAAGTCGACCGGGTTTTACCCGTTCAGAGCACCACATCACGTTAGACGTGTACCAGGTGGAAATCATGTATTTTTGCACGACTTCTGCGAGGAAGTCGATCGAGTTTTACCCGTTCACAGCACCACGTCACCCTAGTCACGAACCAGGTGGAAATATTGTAATTTTGGACGACTTCCTCGGGGAAGTCGACCGCGTTTTACCTGTTCAGAGCACCATGTCACGCTAGTCACGAACCAGGTGGAATTTCATGTACTTTTGGACGATTTTATTCAAATTTTCAAAAAAAAATCTCTAGCGAGATGGACGTACTTAAAACAATAAATGTATATTTTTCTTACATTACTTGTGAAATGAATTTTTCATTAATCTGTCATTACTTTCAGCAAAATTTTATTTTTTATCGTACATGATTTTGGTTAAAACTTCCATTTCTATTAAATTGATCGGCTCAGCTATATAAAATGAATCTAATGTTTGTATAAAAAAACAAACACATTGTAAATCTTTTACATTAGGTTTTGTTTATTCTATCTAATTTGTTTTGAAGGACATTTCCTAAAATGTTGAATCTCTTTATAACAGCGTGTTGATTTCCCTGACAAATACAATTTTTCATGCAATTACACAATGTGGTTTTTAAGTAATATTTATGAATATTTATAAATATTAATATGTTTGTTTTTTCATACAAACATTAGATTCATCATATATAGCTGAGCCGATCAATTTGATAGAAATGGAAGTTTTAACAAAAATCATGTACGATGAAAAAAAAAATTTTTGCTAAAAGTAATGACAGATTTATAAATAATTTATTTCACTAGAAACGTAAAAAAAATATACATTTATTGTTTCAATTACGTCGATCTCGCTGGAGATTTTTATTTGAAAATTTGAGTAAAATCGACCATGAGTACAAGATTTTCACCTGGTACACATCGAGCGTGACGTGGTGCTCTGAACGGGTAAAACCCGGTCGACTTCCTGGAGGAAATCGTCCAAAAGTACATGAAATTCTACCTGGTTCGTGACTAGCGTGACATGGTGCTCTGAACAGGTAAAACGCGGTCGACTTCCCCGAGGAAGTCGTCCGAAATTACAATATTTCCACCTGGTTCGTGACTAGTGTGACATGGTGCTCTGAACAGGTAAAACGCGGTCGACTTCCCCGAGGAAGTCGTCCAAAATTACAATATTTCCACCTGGTTCGTGACTAGGGTGACGTGGTGCTGTGAACGGGTAAAACCCGGTCGACTTCCTCGAGAAAATCGTCCAAAAGTACAAGATTTCTACCTGGTACCCGTCTAGCGCGACGTGGTGCTCTGAACGGTTAAAACTCGATCGACTTCCTCGCAGAAGTCGTGCAAAAATACATGATTTCCACCTGGTACACGTCTAACGTGATGTGGTGCTCTGAACGGGTAAAACCCGGTCGACTTCCT